>NC_071287.1:1062126-1235172 GCF_943735745.2 Anopheles bellator
ACCCGTTGACATGGCAGGTGGTTTAAAAATTATCTCGCCAAACGTATAAAGTCAGAGCATCAAAAACAGATCGCTGTAAGCGGTAACGAAAAAGCAGTGTAACACGAACGTACGAACGAACGAACAATAAAGAAACGAAATGCGAGAGAAAATTATTGAATTACAACTCACGATCGATTCGAGAAGGCAGATAGTGTCACCATTTTCGATGTTAACACACAACTGCTAATGCACACATATCAACATCGGCAGATGCTGTTTTCGTTCTAGCAACTAACTAACTGCAATGTCGTGTAGGGTGGGGAGTGAATGCAAAACTGCACGCGCCTCCTTTAGAGACAGGACGAGCCAAACTTCGAGTGGCTAGATCATTCCAAAGAATGGTTCGTTTATATCACTTTTACTACTATTATTACTGCTACTCTTATCTTGCAGCTTCTGCTGTCTGAAACGAATACGAGGGAGACAGGCACAGGTAGGAAGTGAAACAACTAAGCAACAAGAAATACAGGAATTAATTATTACGATAGTTATGTAACTTGATGATAAGTCACGCACCTAATGGACCAAGACGAAGGACCTTATCACGACAATTGATAAGTAAAAGCCAAAAATGACCTCTCACCGGAGTTGAAAAAGCAGAACTCCAAGCTATACGTTTACATTTGGGCGTTTGCATAGCACCATTAGAAAAAATGTACTTATATACTTTGAATAAATTTCTTTCGCTTTAATAGTGGATTTCGTTGTTAAGTTCACCAGTGCGGTGCACCGACAACGCCAAGTTTTATGTAAGATATCAAAGAGTATCAGAGGAATATCTGTTGCAACGACCTACGGTGGTAAATGGAAGTGACAAACGTGATAGGGAGTAACGAGCATGAGAGAAAGTAACTTACCTCTGCGAAGAGAGTGTTTTGCGGGGCGGTGGCATAGGCGCCTTACCGACCGTGCTTGGCACAATCTGTGGCAGCTTTGCTGGAGCCTTCTTCGTTCTTGGCGGCACAATCCGATCGGTCACCGAGGAAGATGATACTTGATATTCGTCGAACAAGTTTTGTGAACTGTTCACACCACCGTGTGACAATATCGAGCATAAAACCACGCACACAGCACACGGACATTCACACAAGCGCATGCAGATACGGTCATTACAAAGTGCAAAAAACACGACAGCGCAAGTTGGTCGGTGGTTCGAGTAGTGGATTGTGCAGAGGTCATCGAAGTTGTTGTGCGGCGTCGGGGTGAAATTACGGCAATATGGTCGTACAGTAGTTGTGGTTGTTGTTGGTGTCATAAGTTGATCGGTATCGGGATGATCGGAACCAATTGATGGAATAAAAGAAGGGAAAAGAGATAAAGAGAAAAACTAATAAAAATCATATTCAAATTACCGACAGAAGCAAATTATATGGAAAACCGAAACGTGTTATAAAAAAGAACAATAACAAATTCCTTCGATCAGAAATAAGTAAAAAATTAATCAAGTTAATAAATCCTGCTGCAACGTACCTGTCTCCAACGTAGGAGTCGCGCATTGATGACTGCGTTACGTACTGAGAGAGCGCACTGCCGGATCCGTGGCCGGCGTGGAAACTGCCAGTGGTGCTGCTGGGGGTTGTCGGATAGGAGCCGGATCCGGCAAACCCGGAAGCATTCGATATGCTCTGGTAAGTACTGTTGCTGCTGCCGGCGGTGGTAGTGTTCGCGCCGAGCCCAACCGGATTGCTGGTTCCGGATGGTGGCGCGTACGCAGACGCCGCACTCAACGACATAATGCCAGTGTTGAGCGTGTTGAGTGCACTTATTTGCAGGTTCGATGTGGACGGACAACCACCGAGTATGAACGTGACCGTATCGCGTTCACGGTCACCTTCATCGCTGGCAGACGAATCGTCCCGACCGCTCCTACAGATACCTTCGTAGAAACCTACGGGCCGATTGGTCGCATGAAAACAGGAATGTCGGCCGTCGTCATTTAAAAGCAGGAATATATTGTGACAGAGAAAGGAAAAGAGAAAGACAGACAGACAAAGAAAGAAATAGAAAGGAAAGAGAGAATGGACGAGACATTCAAACCGGGCGCCATACGTTCGCCAGAAGACCAATACAAAAATACAAAATAAACAAAAGGAAAAGAAAATGTATACACAAAAGGATTAAGAAAATTATAGAAAAACAACGATCTCGTAAGAGAGGTGCTGAAACATGTAATGGGGTGCTGAGTGACTCGAGGCTAGTATTTGAAAAGGATAGACGGGTGGTAGAGGTGTACGAAAAGCAAACACTGATGCCAAAAAGGCGATACGGTACAGAATGGAAGAAAGGATGGAGCTATAAGCGGGTCGGCGGCGGTTGATATATTCTCATACTGATCGCATTTATGTTCATTGCTTAGTTTCTTTTTAATATTACTTATTGTATAACGAGGAGTCCTCTTGCATACATCGTACAATGTTTGTAGAAAGTACAAACGCTGAAGAATAAATAACCGTAGTATTACTAGACATCTTATAAAAAAACAACATGTGATGATACATTTCATATACGTCACATTTAGATATCAGAAAAAGGTTACTACATCACCAAACACATAATACGACATGAAAAAACACTGTTTTTGTATTTACTGTTTAGTAGAAGCAGTCCGTTGGATGTCTTTGTTGAGATAAAATGTGTAGAGTAGACACAATTATGTGAAACAATTTTGATCGAAAATGTATTAGTTCTTGTTTGGTTTACAATGACAGTTGGCGGTCAAATGCAGCATGGTTCTCTTGAGAATTGGATAAACATAAACGTACCATTATGCTCTGTATTAGCCAACAATCGTTACAAGTAAATGATAAACATTATACTTTACTAAATCCACACAACCGAACTATCTAGCTTTTAGGTAGCACGATTCCCCGATCTCTTTACATTTTAAATAGCTGTCATTTTTCCCATCATGTTGTCATGTTTACCATGTAATATCTCGCATTGACTCGTGTGTTTTGTGTGTTTGTAGGTAGTGCGTGTGATTTACTGTCAAATACGACCAGTTTTCGCCTGTACCCAGTTCAGTTATATACGCTTATCCTTCTTAATCGGCAATCCGCAAGTCAAGGTATATGTATCATTAAGTTTCTGACTGTAGAATACACAACTTAGCGGGCATGCAGAGAAGTAAGCATCTGCAAACATTCGAGTTAAACAAATACTAGCCACACTACAGCCATACATGTCCGTAAATTACAGACAAATGTTTAAAAGCTTCCAACAAACTAAAAGCATGTATTAGTAGCGTTTATTAGTTTATTGGTATGACTAAGGAAAAGTTACGTAAACGCAAGGCGAGCATTGTGGTATTAAAAGGAGAATAGGTAGCGAGTAAGACGTCGCGGTGTTACGCAGAGGATAAGGGAATGGAGGCATGGGCAAGGGAGATTGGTAACAAAAAGCTAACAACGTAAAAAAAAATTGAATCGTACCAAAAAAGACATCTTACCTTAGCTCTTTCCAACACACGGAGGTTTTTATTTTTGTAATGTTTTGCGGAAGGGAATTTTCTTCCATTTTGGCTTCTACTGTGTATATGTGATTCAAAAACAAAACAAATGCCCTGTTCAAATCATGTAGTCTATTACCCGAGCCGAGGTTTTGCGAGAAATAAAAAGGGGGTTGTTCAAAAGGGTATTATTATTTCTCACTTCATTTGATTTAAGAAACACGAAAAATTATGCACGAATTGCGTGTAATGTTGGACGAGAAGCAAAACAAGGACGAAATAAGAAGCTAAAATTCAACAGAAAATATTATAACATTACACAACGTATATCCGCTAGCGACCAAAGGATACGAAAGAAACAAGATACAGCAGGGCAGAGACCAGGGTATTCGAACTTGAGTTAAATATACTACCCAGCGAAAGAGCATACGCCAACGTATCACACCCACATTCGGCTGACTGTGTCAGGAGAACAGGGGCACGCATCAGCCTGCTTAGAACAGGTACACAGAGCAAAAGTTAAAACTAAAAAACAGAACAAACATGAAGAATTACATGACTTGATAAAAAGAATCGTTCAATTTATCTCGCTTCCTTTTATTTTTGATCATTTACTTGCGTTTGAAAAAAGAATTGCCGACAGAATAGAAACTGTAGTAGCAAGGGGAAGAAGTACAGGGCATAAACCAAACGCGTAACCAACAAGCACACAAACACGCGCACACACATATAAACGTTTCGTAAAAAATAAGAATTTTTTTTACAAACTTGCTAGTTACTTTCAGCTCAGCGCGCGCATTGCTGCATTGCATTAGCGTTGGTTGCTGATTCCATGAACATCAATGCTTTACTAAGGCTGCCCGTTGTGGGTTCGCCTAGCCTCATATTTAACCCTTCTTTTTTCCTAATCGGGAAAGTGCCAAGCAAAATTAATTTGCATAAACAAGCAAGCACACTAAATTTGACATGAATGAACAAGGCTGAATCGAAAAGCTCGCTTTTCAAAAGGAAAAGCGCATGCACACATCGGTCGCTGAGCAGTTTCCCGAGGAGGTGACTTTCGGAAGGAGTGTTTGACAACGCTATCACTAACTAGTATTTCGAGCGCGTTTATACTACTTGGAAAATAAAGAACATCGAATCTATTGTGTCTTCTGGCACCATCGTGTACCGTCACCATTTATACTAGCTTTTTGCTCTTTTCACTCCGTAGAACAGAATGAACACCTACCAAATCACTGCTAGAAAACGCCCTCACGTGATTAAATAGAAAATATAACGGGTAAAAATGTGTCTTTTTGTGCAATGTACAACACCGTTTTAGTGACAGGACATTCAGACAATACACTGGATTTTTTTCTTCACCACTGAACGTATCACCACTCTTTTATCGCCCTGATTGGGAGTTTGTGCTACTTGAAGTTCTATAGACTTATCATTTCAACCAACCTGGATAAGCAGATATAGTGAATGCAACAGCCTGGATTGAAGCTCAGATAAAAACAAACATGAGATGAGAATGGCAAAGCAGCACACAAGAACAATGTTTTAAAAAAATCACAGGAGACCGATCCCGGAAATGCTTTCATAAGCACTAACGGGCGGTGATGTTAAATTATTTAAAGCAACAAAATAATAAAATTTTGATGCAGCTATTAGATTGATTATAAATACAGCCCGTTCACGTAGCATCAAAATGGAAGCGTGATGTTTCTGTTCTCAAAGCAGAGCTGGATATTTAATATTGCGGTTTTATTAAGCTTAGCTAGTTCGCAACTGAAGCTTGCTGCTTTTATAATTAGCTAGTGATAGGGCGGATAAACGGTCACGTTATTGATTACAGAGTAATAAAATCCATGTTCACATTTTGCAAACAAAACACACAGAATACCAATTGAATTAGTGAAACCTGTGCTTGATTGGTACACTGTAATAGTAATTCCCCAAATATGTAACTAGTATTCTAATTTCATGTTTGTCCAGGTTATGATGCCTGGTTTAGGATCAATTAAGGTACAAACATGTTGGCGATATAAAAAATACCAACCGAAAACAAAAGAAGACGCCGATTACATCTCTGTCGAGATGAGGATTATTGAGAGCTAACCTGCCTGACCTATGTATTCATAAGCACGGTGCTAGAATCGAAACATGTGCTTTTGTAAGCGCGTGCAGTGTTGTTAAAAGCGCAATGAATTATTCATCCACGCGAAAACTGCGAAAGGTGAAATGTCAATAATGAGGGAGGTTTTTCCACGGTCACATTTCATCTATTTTAATTGGTTTGTTTCACTTTTTCTAATTCTGCTATCTACGTCGTTGACTTCAATGCTCACATTCTCTTTTTCACTCTTCTTCAAGCAAATATCCTGTTGCGTTCAGGTATAAATCGCCATTTCGTGATTACACATATCAAGGAGTAACATTCAACCAAAAAGGAGCATAATATCTTAATTATTCGCGACAGTCATCATTGGAGCAGCGCAACGAGCAACATAACAACATTCAACAGAAAATAATAACAATAACTACTACTATTATTAGTAGAAGTAATAAGAATATGTTATAATAGTAATAAAATTAATAATAACAAACATAAACATTTACGAGTAACTAAATGTACGTGGACGATGAATGGACGCTTTATTGCTGCCTGTCTGGCTCCACGATCTTGGCACCAAACAAAGAGCTTCCCAAGGAGCTCGTTTTTCAAGCCCATTTTCTTCTTCATCATTCCGACGAGAACATAGAAAAATTGTCAAAGCTGAGCGGCTTACCTTGCACGGAATCGTCATCCAAATCGTCCTGGCTGCTGGACAGTCGGGCTGTTTAGAGGATTTACATGAAAAAAACGTATAATTAACATCAGTACGTTAAAGGATTATTTGAACTATTCTCAAAACGGTAATCTTCTTACATCGATAGGATTTGCCACCGACACCGTTGCGGTTGTAGAGTAAATTTTCCAAGTGTGCAATGCCGCTATTGTTAACGATGCTGAAACCGAGAAGAGTTTCGATCTGTTTCCACCGATGCATCCGTTCCTGTAGATCATTTGTGACGTCGTTAAGTGCGTTTCGCGCCTCGACGATGCTTCGATCAACATCGTCAATGCTTTTGCCGTGTGTTGACACGAAAGCGCCAACAAGGCTGGAACGCTTTTTCTTAAGCTTCTCGCATGCTTCACGCGCCTGCTCCAGCTGCTTTTCTGCCATTACACGCTTCCGTATGTGATGTTTGTGCTCCAGCTCGTACGTTAGCTGCAGCCAACTTTGCAGACCCTGCGGCGGTGTCCAGCAATGATCGTTAATTTCTCCTTCAGCCCGAGACAGCTCTAAGCGTAGCATCTCGATCTCCTGCTTTAACTGCTGCAGTTCAAGATCGGAGCTCGAAGTTGTGAGAGTGGGCGCCTCGCGTAACCGCCGCTCTAGATCGAGCTTCTCTTTACCGACGTTTTCTTGTTCAAGGCGCGCTTGTTCGAGCTCCTATAAAAGGTAATGTAAGTTTTGGCTTTCTAGAAAATTGCGTGAAATAAGTTGAGTTGAAAGAACTTGTGACTACCTTTTGCATCTCCTTCAGTGCTACCTCCGCCTTCAGTAGCCCTTCCACATCCTTCGCCATGCGTCGGATATGAATTTTTGCATTTTTATTCTGGTGATATGCATACCAGCTGCCTATGATAGCAGTCAGTAGGAGCGTCACAAGTAACAGATCCTTCCACCGCGTTCCGGTCTCTGTGACAAGTGCAACCAAATTATATACAGCCGACCAAATCGAAATCAACCAGAAAACAGAAACAAAATAAACGCGATTAAAACACATCAAGCGGAAAGTTATTATTGCATCAAATGTATTGGATGCTGGATTCTTACCTCTTGGAGGACCAAATAGCACGGCGTCCATTGCTTTTAAGGCGATCTTTTGCTTGTGGATCGGATCCTTGATACCGAGCACGTTGCTCACGTAATGCATATTGTTCACAGCAAGCCTAGGTAGCACCTTTCCGGTAACCTTGTGCAACCGGAAGAGATGCACATACTGTGGCAACTGAACACTCTGTGCCAACCACTCGGTCGTCTGGTCAACAGTCCAGTTGTGCACCTCTGACCGTAGCCAAGCTTCCCACAATTCCTTCACCGAAATGTGCATGTCATCGTTGAAGTGGAACGCTTTATGGCGTTTCTCGTAGCCTGAGTCATATTTGAGCTCTTCGCGTAGAAACTAAACCCAAAACCACACACAAAAAAATCCAACATAATATATAACCAGTTTTAGAATTAACGTCTCTCGGAAACCCATGGTAGCATGAAAAATATAACAAAAGTCTTATACAATTTGAAACATATATCCCTGTTTTTGCATAACTCTAATGAAACAGTTTCCTTGTATTCTGGGATTCAACTGACACAACAAACATAAAACCAACTTATCAAATGAAACACTTACGTCATCCGATTCAGAAAGATCAATATCACCATTATCATCATCATCAAGCTGCCGATGTAGGGAGCGTATCGCCTCCATACCCAGTTGGTCGTGATGTGCCAAGCAGTCAATGTCGTCGATCGAACAAGCTCCCGTTCCAACGCCCACTCCACCGTCGCCGGCAGCCACCGATCCACTCCCGTAAGTTCCTGAAATCAGGAAGAGAAAATCTTAGGATTCACGTCAGTCGTTGGTACTTCACGTATTGTTCCTCTCGTTGTTTTCTGCCAACACGAAATTTATGATCAATAGAAAACAGCACGGGATAAACATGCACGGTTGCAACGCCTGGTGGGTCATTGAGCGGACATCGTTGATGATCGATGTATGAAAGTTGCGGGTAAGCCTCAGGTACAGGTACAGGATAAGTTGATGAAAGAAGGTACTGACAAAAAAAATGAAGTAAACTAAAGTATTAAACTCACGTTTTACCTTTTTAAGTTTTTCTATGGGTTTTTAGGTAATTGCGGACAACAAGAAAGAAAATGTGAGGAACAAATACACTCTGCACAAACAAGTGTGGTAACATTCTCCACATTGGTCATAACGATCGATTTTTGCCGTAGCACAAGTGGATACTTGACATGACAGTCATTGGATGAATTAAATTAGTACAGTCGAGACAAACAATGTGTTAAAATGTGTTAAACAAAAAAAATACAAACGATGCGATGCCCACTAACAACCCCAAAAAGTGTTAAACAACAATCCTAAACATTTCCTGGTTGGTTTATATCTTTAACCATTATTTTCGAGCCTTCTTTCCTTGCCGAACGGGGCCAACCCTCTGTTCTACTGAACGGCCTGAGAAGGCTTTACGGAAAAAGTCATCATACAGTGCCTATAGTAGCCTTTAGAATGTAGAATGACTTGTTGACCCATAGCACTCTATCGCGAATCTCATCCATTTTTAAGCTGTCTGTGCTAATCTTTGACCCTAGACAGATGAAGCTGGAGACGACTTCGAACTTTCGGTCACCTATTAGTCCGTCGCATCCATGTATGCTCCCTGCCGCTGTCTTTAACGTCTAAGTGATTAACACTGACCAGGATCTGGATGAACTTGTAGAGGATGGTCTTTATGGACGGTATCCACTTTAAGGTAACCTCCATGAGTACACTGTTCCTCCTGTTCCAGGGACTTTCTTTCGGAATCCTCCCTGACAGTTACCAACTATCTCATCAACGTATATGACTAGTCGTTTCTGCAGAACGAGGCAGGATATTTTGTAGCCGATATTCAGCACCGTTATACCTTTATAGCGACTACACCCTAGCCTATCTTCTACAGCCACACTAACCTTCTTTCTTATGCTGTTATGTTATTCTTTAGTCGACGGATTTATTCCACCTATGTTTAGTTGTTGTAAAGAAATAAACTTGTGAGAATACAATCAAACAATTCTAAGGTGTCTTTTGATTCAAGCTGGCAAACAAAACCCCGGCTTTTAGTTGCGCTGGGTAAACATTACACACTCAGTTACGAACTCAGTCTATCGAACTAAAGTGCAAATATTGATATTAGAGTGTGTCGTAAAACGATCGCTACATCTACGCGAAAGTATCTACGTAGTTTTGTCTTAATACTTTACTTAGAACAGACAAATTGAAAGCGTAACACCAAATTTTTTTAATTTAAATAGAGAAATTCTTACCAGTGTACATTTGTTCTTTGAACATACCATTGAAGAGGTTCATAATAAATTTACATATGATAATGTTATAGTTAATATACTATCAATACACAACTTGCGATTTTCACAACTAATGGCAGTCGATACTTACAATTTTCGAACACAAGCTCTCAAATGCACTTCGACATACATTTTCAACCAACTTAGGTTTTCTGCTCAAATTAAAAAGCATAGCAATTTTCATTCGAGCGTAATAACAAAAATGGGTCAATTACTGCAATCGGTATAGAAGCAGTAAACGTGCCGTTGGTAACAAAGTATCTATTGCAAAAGAGGAGCACGTCGTTACGGTGCCTGACAAATTATCATTACTTTGTGTCTATGTTAAGTAGTACATCCATAAATGCGGCCCGGTCTGTTATTCTAAGATTAAAAAAAAGATAGCCAACTTGAGAATCCCGTTTTGGTTTACTATCCACCCTTAATGAACTAAAGCATTGCATGCTTGATACTTTGACCTATTTGTTCGCTGATTATAAGAAAATGAGTAGCAATCAACGAAAATTCGAATTAAATTCCTTGCCAGTTTTTAATTGATAACGTTAAAATATAACTTTTCATACGCCACTCAGGAGCATGACTGGTTTCGTGAGCTACATTTATCGTTCGCCAACAGGAAATATGAGTTTAAAAAATATAAAAACAGCACGGTCCGTTCTTCTTAGATTGCTAAAGAACAGGAAAAACAAAAATTTAAAAAAAACATGTAAGACGAACGCTTTAAAGAAGAAGGTCTTTTCACCTATTGAAAAGTTTCGGAAATCCCAAGACGAGAATATGAAAAAAATCTCAATGCGTTTCGAGACGTTGTTAACGATTTCCATAAAAGTTCTCCGTCTCTAATGACCACAAGCTATGTCTCTGTGATGTGACGTGCTCTAGATCTCAAGCAACAGGCAATGGAATGTAGCTACAGGAATGTAACAGTTTATTATATGAGAGCGTAATCGTCGTCTTGTTATTTAGAGTAAACGTTAATGTCCTGGAGGTTGAAAGCCCAGTATTATAACACAAACAAAATTGAATAAGCAAAGTGATAATGCCACGATACAATACATGGTAAAAAAGGAGATCGCACCTAATGTAAGAATATTTATCTTCGTTCTCATTTTTAGGTAATAAGAAACCAAGCATAAAAAAAACAGAAAACCGGTGACGCCTTGAGGAAGCATTGTGGATTTTGCCCTGAACATACCGAATTCATGATGCACTGCTTGCGACATCGCTTGACTAAGGACAGCGTACGAGTTACGGGTCTCGAGTGAGCGACCCGGAGACGGAAGTTGTTGCATTCCACTTCCCGCAGACGATGAGTGCAACAAACTGCTACTGCTACTGCTTCCGGTTTCGCCAGTAGACAAGCTTTGTTTCGATGATGAAGAAGGAGTCACTGATGGAGCCACATGATGATGCTGCGGATATGGATGGGTTTGGCGCTGTTTAGGTTGCTGGTATGACGGAGAGCCAGTGGTCCCTTTTGCAGGATATTGCGAGAGTTGCTGTTGAGGTTGGTGGGACGACTCCGACACTCGTTCCGTGGATTGATAGCTGCTGGGTGGTTGATAGGGTACTTGCGATGGTTGTTTCTGATGGTAAAGATCATGGTGTGGATCGTCGGCGACCAAGTTATCCGGGTCCGAATGTATCGCACTACGACCAACACCGTCACTACCATCATCACCTTCGCGGTGGTTCCCATCAATTTGGGCAGCTCCCGAAGGCATCAGACACAATAGTAGCGAATAGTAGCAGCAGGCCCACACATGGAAGTTGCTCTTCGAATATCGCATCACGAACTAGAACAGAAAATTATTGGAATGGGAGTAAGTTAATTGAAAAAACGTGAATTTCATTTGACTTTCATTGTTTGTGAATGTTTGCGAATTTCATTTGACTTACGCTTAACTTAGCAAGAGCTAAGCAAGGCCATAATTGTAATTGAATTTTGGGAAAAACGAACCATTATTAAAAGAATCAATCTAAACGAATATGAAGTGCTCCTCTACTGCCAAATTAAATTGCTGACAATCCACTTGAGAACATGGCGAGAACAACTAGCATATTCAATGATCAATTTTTGAATTCCTTCAACTGCTTTGAATTCTTTGAACGGCCGGCGTTAGAACACAGAGTCCGTCAAATATTGACATATACTTGGAAAAGGTGCTGCCACCGGATATTTTCGTGCGAAACCTTTCACTCACAGGCTGGTGGTGACTGCGCGATCGTCAATTGACAATTCACGATCGTATCTCGTAGTAGCACCAACCTGTGCGATGTTCCTCCGCTTCACCCTCCATCAATCATTGGAGGCTCCCACCGATGCTTCCCATTGCAATTACTCATAAATCAGCAGTCAATTCGTAAGGCAGACAGGTCACCGTAGACAGGTTCTACTGCTTCATTAACAGGTCTGCCTCGCCGTCAAGGTACATTGGAATAACGTGCACACAGGGGCACACAATACCTAAGCAGGTGTCTGCTAGTTCGTTATGCCGAAGATAATTTTTTTCGTTACTCACTGTTCGACTCACTGCTTGTCTGCTTCGCCTAGCGGGAAGTAGGAACTGAACCGCGACCGACCATCACCTGAGCGAGGTTGCTTCTCTGTACAAAACGCATCAAGCGCTACTAGCAGGGTGTGAGGTGACGTCCGAACGACTGATGTCGCGTTGTCTTCTCGGGACACTATCACGACCACTAGAATCTTCCGCCTGTCACGACGATGGCGGCGACAAGCAGGTTTTAGGTTATCCCGGGGGAAAACAAAACAAGGAAACGAAACCAAAACAATCACGACGCAGGCGGATCCAGCGTTCGTCGGGAGTGCCGGGTTCGATTGGATGTAAATCGCAACTGCACGAGTAGCCCCCGTGTGTACCACCGGTGGAAATTTTTAATACAATTTGTGCTTATACGTCGTTAGGGTAGCGATGCCATCGGTTCGGAGAACCATTGGTTCACAACGCACACAAGCGCACAGCAGAACCAGCGGCACCCAGTAGACTGGGCGTCAGATAGAGAGGGTTAGAGCGTGTCCAAGATACGCACCGCCGCCGGGAGAACCTTGGCAACCAGCGATGGTGCGACGACCGAAACAGCAAAACGAGTCCCGCGCACAACAAATGTGCGTGAGAAGGCGGGAGCACACCCCGCTCATCGCAACAACACTGTCATCGTTATCCGCCGTTGCTGCAGCGACTACCTGGTGGCCTTTTTTTGAAGGTGAAAAGGTACAGGAATTCGCTGGTGAACTCGGGGTTCACCATCCGGGGGTTCGGCGGTGCGTTGCGGGTGTCTGACAGCATAGGGAAAGATAAGACTATTTATCACACGGTTGAAAAAATAATGTATTGTTGCACAGGTCATACGCACGCATAACCGCACACACACTCACATCTCGACACGCGCAGGTTACGACCACAGTTAGCGTCAGGTTTAGGACCGCCGCCGCCGCCGCCGCCGCCGCAGCAGCAGCAGTTAGCCGCCGCCGCCGCGTAACGGTGAGCTCGCGGTCGGAAGAGCCGAGCGTTGCAATGCTCGAAATAACATTTAAGGCCCGCGTGAACTGTGTGACACGTCCTTTTGCGAGCGAGACGCGCAGTAATGTACTTAAAACCGGCCGTACCGATAGGGGGAATACCCTCGCTTACGAAAGGAAACTGGTCACGCTATGCTCACAGATCCCCACCGCCGTATCCCGGCCATCCACTTCCCATTGCCATCGGTCAACGGATCCCTTCGCTGGAACGGTTCCGATTGGCCGCGAAGCAACGACTTACCGAAACACCACTGCCCGCTGGTTATAACTGGTTTGCGCATCTAGGGTTGTTACTTAAAGCTACACATCGGAAACAAAAATCAAACAACCAAACATCAATGGAAACGGAACGGAAAGAAACAAATAGCCCGTTTGCGTGCCTTTGCCTGAAGTTTCTATCACACGAGGTCAAGGCGCAACGGAAAGAATAAATCAAAAGCCCGTTTTGGGAATGGTTTCAAGGTTATGCAAGCCTCGCTAGCAAAGCATACGAAAAAAAATGTACACACGCGATGACAGCTAAACGATCAGTTCCCATTTTATAGCACTGACTGCTGTCACGTCGGCGCGCCTGTCATGTCGCGCACATTGGATCACAACGTGCTAGCGAAACATCGAGGCGGAACGTGTTTGGGTGTAAAGTATGAAACAATTAAGGTGAGAATAATATGTTGCACGCGTTTGAGACGCTAATATGACGCTACCGGTTGAAAAATGTTTGATATAAATCTTTTACTCTCTATATTCGATTATCTCCAGTCAAACGTATCACTTCAGTTCTCCTCTCAGGAGGGAATCGTTAGGTTTTCATAATCGAGTGGAAAATTCTTTAGAACGCATACCGGAAGCTTCACTGCAGCACTCTTCAGTACATTGTTTTCCATTCATCCAACATTCATATTGAAACGAAAATAATGTTCGGTTGAAATTCACGATTGTTACACTGGTTGTCGCGAATACCCCGAATCGCTGAACATAAATACCCTGAATGGTCACGATTGTCGTAACGGTTTTCTTTGAAAACCGATAAAGTGTCATCGGTCATGAGTAATTCGAAACGAAGCTAACCTTGTTCTGCCGTATTTGCATTAACGTTATGGAAAGGAAAACCTAACGTGTGTGATGATGTCACTGATTTCACTCAATCGGCTGAGTTTAGTTTTTAAATTCCATCGAACAGCCGCGCGCCATCTGTTGGCCAATGGTGGCAACGCCGTTCCAGCGCATATACATAAGGATCGTACTATTGTCGGAGCCAAGCGAACGGAGGCCAATGTCCTGACGTTCTGAGAAAAACGAGCGAGCGAGACACACCTACTGGCTGGTAGGTTCGGTAGGCCAAACAGTATTTTCCCTTCCAAGCGCACAATTGTCCGAACCGAGACGTCAACTGAACGGACTCGTGAAAATTTTCCCTTATTAGTGAGGATCCACTGCGTACCGTAAAAGCAAGTATACCTCCCCCCCCAGTCGGTTGCAACCAGCTGCGAGAGAGGTGCAAAAGGATCGATGGAAAATAGTCCAAATGGATATGTGTGGTGTATGCGAGTTGGTCCATGAACGGTGAACATTGGTTAGAAAATCTCTCTACCAACGGCAGCAAAGTGCATTGAGTTTAGAGGTGTCGTGTCGCCGACGTACACTGCAATACGGAGCGGTAACAGTTGCTGATGAGCGTTTGAAGCAATAGAATGTGTTAGATGAACAGTGAGCATGTAAGTATGGTTCTATACCTTTGGTACTTGTTTAACGATTGCACTTATATGGAATCGCCTACACCTGCCTTCGTTTGCTTTTGCACCACATTGCATAATGGAAAAGGATACATTTCCCTGCGCGTAGGGTGAAAACAATAGGAGGATCCAGAGCTAAACAGGGTCTCTTGTTGCTGAAATGAAGCGATGGTTTGCGGCGCAAGCATTTTGTGCCCTAAACGATGCAAGTAAAAGTTGAAAACCGAACACGGTAGTCGGTAGGTAGGTAGTAGGCCAGTCTAGTAGCAGCCGCGCCCGACAACGATTAGGTACCGTGAATGTTCTTCGTATTTTATATGCGCATATACATGAAGGAAAAATATTTTTGAAGAGCCGCCACACATGGAGTAATAGAAAGCAGCGGAAAATGTGGAGCATCGATGTAAAAGAGTGAACTAGTGTCGAGAGGACGAGTGGAATAGTGGTCCAGCGCGCGCGTGGACCGAAAGAGAGAGAGAGATAAAGAGAGATAGAGAGAGAATAAGAGAGTTTGCCTGTGTGCGTGCGTGAGAGCGTGCAACCACGAAGGACGAAGCTTCTTCACTAATGGGGGATAAAGTTAGAGAGAAAGAAAGTGTATGAATGAGAGAGAGAGAGAGAGAGAGAGAGAGAGAGAGAGAGAGAGAGAGAGCGAGGGGGGGAGAGAGGGAGAGAGAGAGAGAGAGAGAAAGCAGAGTTGCAGTAAAGGATACAGAAAGTGAAGGAAATAAAAGGAAAAGGAATGCTGAAGAGTATGTAGGGTGCCAGTCCTTGAGTGAGTCATTTCCGCTGGAAAGGGCTGGGTCGTCAGGGGGGAGTGACGAGGTTGGCGATTCTCGCACACACTGACACACACACACACACACACACACACGCACACTAGGAAGCGTGTGCGGGGAATTAATTATCGATTTTCCTCTCACACTTTTATCCTTCACCATTTTCGCTCATACGTCTGCTATTGCTTCTCCAGTGCATTTCAACCCCTTTTGCAAACTCTCACCCGATGTGTCGACCTCGCAAAAAGGCGTAGGGTAGGCTCTCTCTGCAGGCAAGCAGGCAGGCACACGTTACAACCTCCATTAAAGTTCGTGTTCTCCCATTGTTACATTTCAGTTGTGCACAGGGCACAGCACAGCCACTCGGCGTTCCTGGCGCTGTCGAGGTTTAAACCCAAAAAAAACCCCGTGTTCTGTAGTGCGTTGTAACGTGTGTCAGTGCGCATACACCCACACCCACACACCACACTCTCACACACGTGCTCGCACACACACGCAAGCACACGAGTTCCGTGCTCGGCCGTCGTTTGTTTCCGTTTCCGCTTCCGTTCCCTGTACCAATCCAACCGAACCGTGCCGGTGCCAGCGCGGGGTGTGAGGCAGTGAACGCACGCACGCACGCACGCACCCACGCACAAAACGGAGGACGAAACGGAGGACGAAACAATCGCGGCGACAGCGGCACAAGAAAGCGAAGCAAGCGAAAGCGCAAACGAATTATGGTTAGTTCGACTGTCGTTTTCGATAAAAAGTCCGAGCCCTCGTCCTCGGCGACCCCCGTAGACGGAGTTCCAGCACAGCACAATGATAGCAGCACCACTACTACTATTTCCTCCTCCATGCCTTTCAGCAGCAACAGCACGTGTAGCGACACGGCTGGCGTGCGACGCGCACCAGGCGGCTGCGGTGTTGGTGCTGCGGCGAACGGCGATGATCCAGCGTCGATGAGTTTGAGTGAGCAGAAGATTTTGCTGCTATTCCCGAAATGCAAACCGCGCAGTGAATGTCACCACGTCATGAACAGTGCCAGTGCGAGTGCCAGTGTCAACGGGAACGGTGGTGGTGCTGGTTCTAGCGGTACGAAGGGAGGAGGTGCCAACAATAACTGCATGATGGAGGTAGGAGGGGTGCCGCTGCACGGGTCCACGCATTCGCTTTCCCCGTACGCTGCCATCGCTGCGGCTCGGTCGAGCCCGACGGCCGCCACCGCTACGGCCACCAGTGCCGGTGCTGCTTCGAAGCTGATGTACATCGATAAAAATCCCTACGCTAACAACAATAGTTCCACCAAAGGCAACAGCAACGCCACCAACTACCACTCTGCTGTCAGCTTCGACTACAGTGCTGCTGCTGCCGCTGCCGCTACTGGTGGATCCGCCAAGGAATTGCCCACAATCGGAGGAAAGGCTGTCCAGCTCAGCTCGATGGCTGGTGGCTCCGGCGGTAGTGACAATAATAACCAGTACAACGGTAGCCCAAGCGCAACAACCGAGACCGCTGCGGGAATGATGATGAAGGACAAGTACAGTAGTAACCTGAACCACGGCACCAAATTCGGTCACTCTGGTGGCAGCAGCAAGGGGCCAGCGGACATTTACAGCTTCTACTACAACAATCAACCTCCACCGCTGTCGAGCTCGCCGACCGAAAGCTACCCCTCAATGGGAGTTGGCGGAGGTAACGTCGGCGGTGGCACAGGTGCCGGTGGCGGAGGATTGTTGCTCTCGGATGACGACGACGACGACGGTTGCGGTGAGTTTGTGGCGCCTTTGAAAAAAAATGATCCTCCACAAGGCGCCTCCATCGGTTGGGCGGACGGTGGTGGTGGCGGCAGCAGCAACAACAGTTACTGCCACCTGTCCGTTTCCCACTACCCAAGCAGTGGCAAGCAGAAGCAGGGTGGCGGTGTCACCCAGTCCGTGAAGCAACCGCGGACGGGCTACAAACCGATCAGTTGCTACAACATGGTGCTACAATCGCCGCTCGAGGACGAGAGCGACATTGAGGACAAACTGAAGTACTTCAACTATCAGCACGAGATGCAAAGCTACGGTGGTAGCGCGGCGCGCAAGGACAAACTGCTCAGTCTCGGACGGCAGGTGGTAGCCCTTGGCGCGGCTAGTGAGATGCATTGCGGCGGGTTACACACCGGCATGGATGGCATCAGTATGATGGGTAGCAAACTGGGTGAGATGATGCACGAAAAGGGACAGTCCATGGGGCACAAATACCAGCTGCAGCAGCACGGGGACGGCAAGCTGGAGGAAACCCTGATTTCGGCGTCACCAAAGGGCCAGCTGCAGCTCGGGCAAAAGTTCGAGCACGTGGTTGGACCACACGTTGGGCTGAGCGTGGCCAGCCCCAGTGCGGAGTGCGATGTCCAAGGCATGATCGACTTTGCCGGACGGAAGTCGGCAATCAACCACGGCAAACCAACCGAGCCGGCCGCCATTGAGCCACGTGACACGTGTATATCCAGCTCGGGATCCAACATAATAGGTAAGTCCGGTGTGTGCTGTGCCAGATGGTGGTGCCTCTCCCCATATGTTTTATATGTTTGTATCTTTTTTCCGCGCTCACCAAGAGTACGACGGTTCTCCCCGGCGGTTTGGACTGAACTTGTGTGACGACACGGACTACTACTTAGCTTCCAGTGTGAAGATCAACCTAACGTCGTCCTCGATGCTGGCACTGCCCCGGCCGGGCTTCCCCCAGCGGATCGTGCCGGCGGCAGGCGGCATCGGTACGGGCATGGTAGCCAGCCCCAACGCGAACGTTCTGCGCCATTCACCGTCGTTGCTCGATCAGGTCAACTCTAGCCTAAACAAAACGGTCCTATTTGACTCGAAGGTAGCTACTGGCCACACTGATCCTACGGAGCCGCGTCAAGATCTGCAAGATCTACACCACGACACGGGCGACACGAGGGGCAGCGGACCATCGGCGCCGACGCTCGAGAAGATCCATTTGAATGATTCATCACACGCGCACGGCGACGGCGAGCTGGGCATGGCCGACGGCAAACTGTCGGTGCCGTCCCCACAGCAGCCGCCGCCGCCGCTCACGAGCTCCTCGACGTTCGACTATCTGTACGAGTTTTCCGAGACACGAAAGGTGCTGGAGGAATTTTTCAAGTGCCCTTCGACCGAGGACGTGGAGAAGGTGCTGGAGAAGTTCAGCGACTTCAACGACAGCGGAGGCGAGGAGGAGGAGGAGGAAGACGATGACCCAGAGAGTCTCGACGTGCAGTACGAGTACCCGGTGGAGCTGGAGCAGCGAGTGCAGGGTGCGCCGCTCGAGACGACCTACATCGGTACGCAGAACGGTACGAAACCGGAAGCGCGCCACGTTGCGGCCCGGGAAGAGGAAGCGGAAGAGGACGAGGATGAGGCGGAAGACGAGGAGGAGGAAGAAGAGGATGAGGATGAGGACGACGACGATGATACGGCCGAAATCGAGGACGAAGAGGAGGAGCCGTCGGAGCGACGCGGAGATATCAGCATGAAGTATAAGTATCACCCGAAGCGCAACAAGAGCGGGACCGGGCCGTCTCCCGTGTCGGCCTACGGAGGACTGCGGCGTAAGAAACCGGGTGGCGGTGAGCAGAAACGGGGCCACCACACCGTTGGCTCGGAGTATCCCGTGCCCGTCTACAAGATGGCCAGCGGCTATCCGGAGTCCACCGCCAAGCAGCACCAGCAACAGCAGCAAGGCGACTCAAAGGCGTTCGAGCACAACGAGCTGTACTTCAGCTCGTACATCAACAGCGAGAGCCGCACGAGCAGCTGCGAAGCGATTCACCGGGACCCGCACGGGTATGAGGCGAACGGTGGTGTCGGGCCCCTACTAGCGAACGGAACCGCGGCCAGTATCATTCAGCCAACGCTGGACTATGGCACAGCATCGAACGGGACCGCTCCCAACATCGACGGGCGGAAGGGGTTCGTGCAGCAGAAGTACAGCAAAAACTTTAACTATTCGCCCGACACCACGGATTACGACTCCAACTGCGGTGATTACGACAGTGAAATCTCACCGCAGTACGGCAGCGACTTCGGTCTGATTACCGGCAGCGGTCATGCGACCATGTGCGAGGATTTGAACAACGGCGTCATCAGTGCCACTTCGGGTGGTGCGCCACCCAACGAGCCTCTGGCCGGCTGCCAGTTCGGGGGCAGCGGAGCAGCCAATTACTCGCGCTACTACGCAGCGATGCCGGTGCTGGAGGATGGTCTGTCCAGTGGGCACGTTTCGGACTCGGAAAACAATCTCACCAACATTTCGCTGTCGAGCGTGGCGCTGCCTCCAGATCTAGTGCCGTCGGTGGGCAAACTGGTCACGGCTCCCGCCGCGACAGTCGGTGATGACATGATACAGCAGTCGGCGAGCGCCACCGGTTACGCTCTTGGGCAACAGTCGTCACCTTCCAGGGCGGTGATCAAACCTTCACCCTCATCGTCATCCATCGCCTCGAAAGAAGTACAAAGTATGCAGCAACAGCAGCAGCAGCAGCAACAACAACAACAACAGCAGCAGCAGCAGCAACAGCAGCAGCAACACGAGCAGCAGCAGCATGAGCAACAGCAGCAGCAACAGCAGGTGCAACAACAAACTCATAACCCAACGGTGGACGCCTTTTTTGGGTGTAGCAACACGTTCCGGATGAGCAACGTTAAACTCAACTCGAGCATGTTGCACAGTGCGACGATTTTCAAGAACCGTGATCCGGAGCTGGAGTCTCTTTACACGATCAGTGAGTATTCCAGTGGGAGCTCTACCTGCTGCTAACTCCTCGTCCAGCCTGCACTTAATTTCCACCGCCACGAATCGACGTGGAAATCATGTTCAGTCTGCACACGGAGTAGGCACGCTAGACCATTGGGGAACGATGACTTTCTACCGTTTAATTGTTCCTTCGTCCTTTGCCAGATACGATACAGTCGACACCGCCACCTCCAGCACCAGCACCGCATAGGAAATCATCCATCGATTGTGATAGCTTATCGACGCAACAACAACCGCAACAGTCGCAACAATCAAAGCCACAGCAACAGCAGCAACAGCAGCAGCAACAGCCATCACCTCATCAACAACAACAGTTCAACCACTCACAATCAGCCGGTATCGATGTGCAGTCGACACTCAAGGACATCAGAATATGCTTGCAAAGATCGAGGAACCTGAACCTGGTAGGCAACATGCAGCAACAGCAACAGCCACTGTCGGGGAAAGGGTTCGAGAAAGGTACCAGCACCATGTGCCCGGAACTGGCGGATTCCATTGTTCCGAGTCTGTCGCCCATTTGGATCCCGCGTTCCGGGCGAGAGTCGCAGGAGCAGGAGCAGTACGGTAGCAAACCAGTGCAGGCCAGTGGTGCTGGTGCTGGTCTCGGCCAGTCTAGCGGGGCCGCAGTCCTGGGACAGACAATGGTCTGCAAACCGCCAGCGGCTCCTGCAAAGTCCTGCTCGGAAGAGAGCGAACTGTTCATCCAACACTCGGGCCCCGATAAGGACGTTGTGGGCGCGGGCCTGACGGTCGACGACGAAGAGGACCCGGACACGGATCTCGAGACGGACCGGCTGCTCGGACACCAGCGGCTGGACGATCATGGCTTCTACGACGAGAAGCAAAAGATGTGGTGCGAGCGCAAGGCCATCCCGCGCATGATGTCACTGGGCAAACTGTCGTCGATGCAGCAGACCGTGGCGACGACGACGACGATGGCCACCACGGCCACGGGGCTGCTGCAGGTTACCGTGTCGTCGGCCGCGAACGGCGTGGCGGGCGGCAAGGTGACCGGCGCTATAGGCGGCGGCACGCGGCCGGCAGCTGGCCAGCTGGCGACTGGTGGAGCAGGCTTCCTGCCAGGATCCGCTTCATCGACGCACGGTGTCATGCCGTCCAGCGGACCACTGCCAGAACTCGTCACATCGTCCTCGCCGATCGGTGGCAGCGTGGTGACGAACGGTGCCGCTACCTCGGCCACCTCGGCCGCCACCTCGGTAATGGCCAGTGCAGCGACCAACAATGGCACCGCATACCACAAGAGCACGGGCGGTGGTGGGACCGGCGCAGGCAACCTAATCACCTTTAACGGTCCCAACGACGGTTCTCAGGCACAGGTCGGTGGCAATGCAGCTGTTTCGCCCAGCCCTAGCCCACAGCACTCGCTCAGCGGCGTAAACTTGCTGGACAAGTCCAACGGCTCCGGCAGTCCTAGTGGGTCGACCAAGTCGAAGTTGCTGCACCAGGAAACGAAGCGGAAGTCGAAGAACAAAGAAGGTAAGTCCACGGGCCGGGCCCACAGCCACTAGACACTAACACGAGGGTATATGTGATTGTCGTTTTTGCTTTGTTAAACGCATGCGAACCCCTGCGAAATTCGGACTGTTCGACGTAAGTATTGATTGATCTTTGGGCGTCGTCGGACGGAGGTTGTAGCTTGTGGTCGCATATGCTAAAGTAACACACCCTTTCACCCTCCTCATGCAGGACGGCAGTGCTCATTGAAGGCGTGCTATTCCGTGCCCGCTACCTCGGCTCGACGCAACTCGTTTGCGAAGGACAGCCCACCAAGTCCACCCGGATGCTGCAGGCCGAGGAAGCCGTCTCTCGAATCAAGGTAGGCGAAAACAAACCGTCCCTGTCACAGGCGGAGTATATCACGTGCTGGTCTCTTTTCCGGCAGGCGTTGTCTCCCGATGGCGAAGCGCAACCGAGCACGGAGGTGGACCTTTTCATCTCGACCGAAAAGATAATGGTTCTGAACACTGATCTGAAGGAGATCATGATGGACCACGCACTCCGCACCATCTCGTATATAGCGGACATCGGCGACCTGGTGGTACTGATGGCTAGACGGCGCTTCGTGCCGCAGGATATCGACTCGACTGATTCGTCCGGTGGCGGCGCCGGCGCCGGTACCGGTGGCAATGGAACGGCGTTGGCGGCACCTCACATCATCGGCAACCACGGCGGCACGAACGGGAACGCGGGCACTCCGGCCCAGAAGCCGTCCACGGCCGGTGGACCGAAGGGTAACCGCACCCCCAAGATGATCTGCCACGTGTTCGAGAGCGAGGAAGCGCAGTTCATCGCGCAGAGCATAGGCCAAGCGTTTCAGGTGGCGTACATGGAGTTCCTGAAGGCGAACGGCATCGAGGACCACAGCTTCATGAAAGAGATGGACTACCAGGAGGTGCTCAACAGTCAGGAGATTTTCGGCGACGAGCTCGAAATTTTCGCCAAAAAGGAACTCCAGAAAGAGGTGGTGGTGCCGAAGGCGAAAGGTGAAATCTTGGGCGTGGTAATCGTCGAGTCGGGCTGGGGCTCGATGCTGCCGACGGTCGTGATCGCGAATCTGGCCTCGTCCGGCGCCGCGGCCCGTTGCGGCCAGCTCAACATCGGCGACCAGATCATCGCTATCAACGGCCTGAGCCTCGTCGGGCTGCCGCTGTCCACGTGCCAGGGCTACATCAAGAACACCAAGAACCAGACGGTGGTCAAGTTCACCGTCGTTCCGTGCGCACCGGTGGTGGAGGTGAAGATCAAGCGACCAAACACCAAGTACCAGCTGGGATTCAGTGTTCAGAACGGGGTGGTGAGTGCCTATCTTCCTTTCCCCGTGCCCAGTGCCCAAACCCGATCCGATGGTCTCGTTTTCGTGTTGTTTCGTGTAGATTTGCAGCCTGCTACGGGGTGGAATAGCCGAACGGGGCGGTGTTCGCGTCGGCCACCGGATCATCGAGATCAACAATCAAAGCGTTGTTGCGGTGCCGCACGAAAAAATTGTAAATTTACTCGCAACTTCTGTTGGTGAGGTATGTTTGTTCTGTGACCTCTGTACTCGTGCAGTGCCCAATCACATTCCGCTACCGACCCTTTCGTTCACTGCGCGGGAACGTGCTTTTCTTTTCTCGCTCCTCTTCGCAGATACTCATGAAAACCATGCCGACATCGATGTTTCGTTTGCTGACCGGCCAGGAGAACCCAATTTACATATAAATTGCAGTTTTTGCAACATAGTGCTGTTGTTTTTATCCTACAAAAGCACACCCATACACCGCCACACGCCATCCTATAGACGCCCGTGCGCTAAAGGAGCAAACAAATACACTAGCCCATTCCCTACACTCTCTCTTCACTACGTGACAGATATTTACCGGACGGGTGTTTTTGGAATTGATTCATGCCTTGGCCTTCCAGCAAAGATGAAGAACAGAGTTATGGTACAGAATACCCCCTACTTAGCATTGCCGAGCAGGGTTGCCGAAGCCTGCGCTCTGCCATCGTACTCTACGCACTAGAGGTTAACATAGGACAGCAAGGCTTACTCTCCCCAAGTTATAAACAAAAGATAAAACAACTGTAACAGTAGCTGCTTCTTGCTCGTGGGGAATGCTTTGGTGGAACACCACATTTACTGAATTGCTTTCCAAACCCACCATCGCACAGAATAACGGAAGAATAGAAACTAACCAACCATGGTCACATATGCACACAGACACACCCATCAAAAGGACTACACGCGGAAAAGGTTGCACACACAGCCGCCGGAGCCACACGGACAGAAACATCAACCCAAGTGTGACGGTAACGACAACCAAAGATACCATTTATTGATTATCTAAACGGGGAGAAGGAAAAAAGAAACGTAGTGAAAGAGAACTGAAAATATATTTTTTTAAATCATTTAACAAGCAAAATTATGCTAGAACTGCGAACTACTAACAAACATACAACAAAAAAAAGGAAGGAAGGAGAAAAACGCGGCATAATAAAAAAAAATGGAAATGGCTGCCGCGCACGTATGCGCGCGCGTGCAGTAGTAAGCTTCTCCGCTCTTGCATGTAAATGTTTAATAATCAGATGCAAAAACAAAAGAAAAACAAAACGAAACCAAAAAAAAAACACATAAAAACCAACAAAAAATGATCCAGCAAATCAGCCACGAAAACTTGATTCTCATTTC
Organism: Anopheles bellator; assembly: GCF_943735745.2. Taxonomy (NCBI): domain Eukaryota; kingdom Metazoa; phylum Arthropoda; class Insecta; order Diptera; family Culicidae; genus Anopheles; species Anopheles bellator. The sequence goes on from NC_071287.1 coordinate 1,086,820, forward strand.
TCATGTACTGGAATTTTCCAGTGGGACTGATCTGGACACTGCAGTACACTACGTCTTATTTAAGGATTGGATTGGAAGGCTACACCTATGCAGTGTGCTAAAATTAAAAAAAAAAACTAAATAAAAGGCTAGATATTTCGAACACATGACCGGTGCCCATGGACATGGACGAGATGAGGGTGGAACAATCGCTAAGAGTAATTACTAATAATTATAATAACAGAAAAGCTTTGACTGCACAAAACCTGTCCGTGTCGCGCGTGTGTGAGGCGAATACGAATACCCCGAATACCCGAACCCGAAACACACTTGTCCTGTTTTCATTCGAGAGTATCCTGCCACCACTCCACCATTAAATGGCTGCATCATTAGCGTACTAGCTGCATCTGTACACGGCCCAGTAGCAATCAGCTGTTTGAGTTTTTTTTGCTTCGTTTTGCCGCTCGAGAGGATACAGCCCGTATCCGTGTCCTGTTTCCGACACACTGTTTAACACTACAGCACAAACAGATGAATAAGCAAATGTTGATGGAGTTAAGTGAGAGAGTGTGGTGGGGGGCACCCTTAGTAACAGTGAAGTAACAAGAGAAATGGGGAGGGGGAAAAAACATGAGAAAAAACCGTCCTTAATCGAACTAGACAGAAAGTGGTGCGCTCCTGTACAAAACGATCCAATGAAAGGGCGGAGCAGAGAGCCCTGCCACCCACGCTTGGCTAGCCGCACATGCCTTTTGGAACCGCGCGCACGTTTTTCGTAACTCCGGTTCTACGCTCCTAGTGGCAGAGCTGTGCACGACACTACGGCCGCCCCTTGACCCGGCACACCCCCACACCCACACATGATGAATTGAATTGCTTCCACTTAACGGTGACAGAACGACTCCGGTCCCGGATAGATCAGGAGAGCCAACACAGGTGAGGTATGAGGTACTGCCCTGACTAACGTTGGGCAACGAGGAAAAACGGGCAACTGCGGGGTGGCAAGCAGAGAGGCAGAAAGAGAGAGAGAGAGAGAGAGCAGAAACCGCGGAAAATTAAGTATAATTGTATCCTTTGGAAAAATACACTGGTTTCGACAGAGATTAGCGGAGAAAACAGACAGGACGACGCGGTGGAGCCTTGGGGTTACCCAAGGGTGCCCCAAGCACCGCAAAAAAGGCAAAAAATACATCTCATGGAAGGCATTTAATGAAGCCCTCGGACGCCGATTTGCTGTTGATTTGTTACTGCTAAAGTGTCTGCCCGAGGTGTTGGTGCCGTCCTCGGTCTTCATCCACCGCAAGAAATCCCGCGTCCAGTGCACCGTCAGTCAGCAGGGATTCTGGATTCATCCGTTCTGTTCGTACACCGTTCATCAATGTCAGTTGATTTGGTAATAGTAAAATGGTGTTGCTCCTTCGGGAAACCGTATTCATTCTGCGGCCCGAGCCGTGCGCCACTTTAACATTCCCACGAAAAAAGATGCATAACACACGTACGTACGCATTAGCGTGCGTGTCCTCTAGACAGCATCACAACATCAGCAGCACAACACAAATGAAATAATAAGAGCAAATGTAACGCGCAGCAGCAGCAGCAGGAGCAACAGACAGCAAGGAAGCTAGTAACAGTGGGAAAGCAATGGAAGGGTGACAGAAAACCGGAGAATGAAACAGACGGAGGGTGGGAGAGGGAGGAAACACAGACATTAAAATAAACGGCTAATCAAATCAATTAAACCAATGTAACTATCTTAATGTCAACACACTTGTATAACTTTTTACATACGGCTCCGTGCAGCTAATACAAGGCACGGCGTGTATCGTATTCAAACAACAATAAATGGAATATTGTATATTAACATAAAATTGAAATAAATATACAACCAATACAACTATACAATTAGCGCGGGTCCTACTGTGGGCCGGTGGGCGTTAGCCCAGACCACTTCGATGCCGCCGTGATGATGAACTTATTAACAGCAAAAAAAAAAAGGTTCCTGATCGAATACGGGTTTGGAGCCTGCATCCAGCCTGCAAGCTGTCCATCGAGGGACGCGGACCGGAGGAGCGCTCGCAGCGTTTTTCCAGCGAAGCGCAGCGCATACGCAACGCAGAACACCCCCACACACAACCCAACCACCATACAGCAACATGGAGAGAAAGAGAGGGAGAGGGTGGGAGGGGGTGGGGGGCTGAGATAGAGGATGCTGTTGTGCCATCAGCACACCATCAACCTGTCACGACCGCGCGCCGTTACTCCTTCGCTCCTTCGCTCCTTCGCCAACTCTGTCAATTTGCAAGTACACTCTCTCTCTCTCTTTCTCTCTCTCTCTCTCTGTTGTTGGTGTTCGTGACAGCGCTGGCATTCCCTCTCTCTCTCTCTCTCTCTCTCATTCTCTCTGTGAGGGATGATGTGAAAATCCCTCTGCTGACACATACTGCGGTGCCACCGGAAGTAAGCAATTCCTAGGCCAAAGAGAAAGCATGCGCATGTGTGCGTGAATCGCCTGCGAGGAAAACCTCGGCGACGACCTGTACGATTGCCAGGGACAGGGAGTCCTGTTGTCCTGTGTAGTGGAGTGCCCGTAGCAGGGAAAACGCTTGCGTGAGAACTGCGTGGGAGTGGTGTGTAGCTGTGTGCGAACGCAAGGAAAACAGGAGCAGAGAGCAGGAAAACTGTTGCCAGTGAAACACAGCGAGCGAGCGAAGCACTGGAAATGAGCGAATCGGGAGAGCGAGAGAGAGAGAGAGCGCGGGACACCGAAGGCGATTCGCAGAGTAAGGATTCGAACGGCGCAGCAAAAGGATTTGTGCTGGTCCGCTTTTTGCGCTCCGGGTAGCGCGTTTTTCCTGCACACACAAACCGTAAGGAGTGTCGTGCGTGCGTGTGTCGCCCAAAAACCCCCCAAAAACTCGTACGGGCGAACCACGGAACCGTTGTGGTGCACTCTGGCCCAAACTCAACGCCGGAAGTTTCGCTGGCGGACTCGCAGGACACACGCAAAACAAGGTGGGGACGTGAGACCAATTTACAGAGACCGAACCGAACCGTGCCGTAGTGGGAAGCTGTGACAACTGTGTGCACAAGGGGGGGGTGGTAGTGCAGCAGTCATGCTGCTCGGGGTCGAGTCCGCCCTTCGCCAGGGAGTGCCAGGATGTACCTTCTGCTGCCAGGACTCGCTGCCATTGGTGCCGTAGTTCCGTCATCCGCGCATAGCCCGGGGCGGCGCTGGTGAGGGCGGCCCCCTCCGTCTGCCTGTCCGTCACGTCTCCCAAGGGTGGTGTGTTGCTTCGTGAAGCTTTGTGCGTGCGTGCGTGCGATTGTGTGCAAAAAAAGGACGAACGGGGACTCAAAGTAGTTCAGCATCACACTCAGCGCTGCTGCTGCGATTGCGAGGATGCGAAACGGATAGGCCGGAGCAGAGAGCCAGCAGCAGCAGCAGCAGCCCTGGAACTGTTTTGACGAGCTCCCCAGCTCCACGTTACATAAGAAAAAAGGAAGGAAAAAAATCCAGCATCCCCGTGGTGTAATGTTCGCATTCGAGCCGTCCCTTTTTCTGAGCAGCGCACAGTAATCTACGGTAAAAGTGGACGAAAATGCAAAAAGCTCTGGACGGCAGCATCGATCTACCTATTGCGAGCCTGATCAACAAGAGCAACAGCAGCGCTGCGCCGTGCGCCGTGTCCTCCGCGGTTCCGTCCAATACCATCGGCAACCGTAGCAACAGCAGCAGCAGCAGCAGCAGCAGTAGCAGTAGCAGCAGCAGCAGCAGCAGCAGCAGCAACAGCAGCAGCAGCAGTAGCAGCAGCAGCAACACCAGCAGCCGCGGCAGGCACGGCAGCAGCGGTAGGTTCGCTAACGGAGCTGCGGCGGCGGCGGCGGCGGCGGCGGTCAGTAGCGCAAGGGCTGAAGCGGACGCTGCTGCTGTGGTTGGCCACCAGCATCACCTCGTAGGCGGGGGCGCCTCCAACTCGTCGTCGTCATCGTCGTTCTTCTCGTCGTCGTGCGGCGGTGACACCAAGGAGGTGTCGGACGAGCGTCCCGTCGGCGATGATCTGCCGGCCCCGACGTTGCCGCCGCCGCCGCCGCCGCTGCCGCTGGCCGGCAATGTGGCAAGCATGCTGGAGTGCGGGGTCGGCAACGAGGGTGCGGGGTCGTCACCGGCGGCACCGCAACCAGGAGCAGCAGGAGCAGCACCACCACCATCAACTAGTGCCGCCGAGGCACGCACCAAAAAGTATCGCCATCAACAGTTCAGCAAGAACATCTACATCGGCACCAAGAACGCGGAGAAGTGGGACACGCTCCGGAACGCGCTGCTCTTCAAGAACGACGTCGAGTTCGTGTCGTTCCTGCTGAAGCTGGCGGAGGGCACCGGCTGGAAGAAGGATGGTCTCGCACTGGCAAACGGGTACGGGTAATCTCGGCTATCGGCTCACTAGAAACCTAACCCCAGATCCTAGACACCGACCTGACATTCAAGTGTTCAATACCTGGAACGAGGTGTGAACTGGTGCCATCATCCCCAGACTAGTAATGCTTGGTATTTGGGGGAACTTCCTGACTTTTGACCAACCGGTTGTAGCATTGCTAGAAACTTTGCTACCTCTTGTTTTGGACAGAGAGTTGCCTTAAGTTAGTTGCCGTTTCCTTCTTTTGTTTCCCCTTATGTTTCTCTGTTGCCAAGATCCCTAAGGCGACTCCTTGAAGATCCTGGTGTCGGTCAAGTGGTTGAAGTGCCAGTACACCCACACTTGGATATCTGTACGACTTGGACGTTAGACCTTTTTTTTCGTTATTTAAGCAATAATCTCTATGAATAAAGCCTCTACCGGCACTCACCGTTTCGCTCACTTCGCTCCTATTCACAGCTTTCATACAGAGACGGCGGCGGCGGCGGCGACGGTTTCAAAGTCCCGTCCCGGCAGCACTGCTGCGGCTGGCGGCTTGGAGACGAAACCAAGTGGACGTACGAGACAACTCCTGCAGGAACAGCAGCAGCAGCAGCTCTCACCGACAGCAGCTGTCAGTCTGAGCAGCTCCAAGCAGACTGCGGGAAAGAAAGCCAAAAGAGTACAATTCAATAAAAATGTAAATATTATAAATAACATCGAGGACATCGAGGGTGACCGGCGAGGCAGAAAGGTGGTAACCGCCAACCCCTACCGGACCGCGCTGCCGCCCGTGGGCTTCAGCGAGCACGAGCTGACGCCGGAAACGACGCCAATGGAGGGCGACGAGGCCGACGAACTAGAACCAGCCGAGGAAGACGAGGACGACGTAGAGGAGGACGTAGAAGAGGACGAGGACGAGTTGGATGAAGGAGAGGAGATAGACGAGGAGGAGGTGGAGGACGACGAGGAGGAGGAGGAGGACGAGGAGGAAGGGCAGCCGCCGGGGCACGGGCTGGACGCAAACACGGTCCAGTTTCAGGGCAACAATCAACCACAACCACAACCACCACCACAACAACAGCAGCAGCAGCACTCGGCGTACCTCGCGGATGTTGATCTCGCCAAGAAGGCGTCGCTACGCAAAGCGCACCATCAACCGCAACCAGCTCAACAGCCCCAACCATCGCAGCAGCAGCAGCAGAGCAACGAAGTGCAGCAGGACTCGATCAGCAGCACGATGGGCTCGGTGTCGGAGGACTCGCTGCACACCGAGACGGAGGTCCTGGACTACCGGATTGCCGAGAAGATCAAGACCGAGCTGGAGGAGAAGCAGAAGCTGGAGCGCCGGGCCACCGGAAGCGAGGAGCAACTCCCGACGACCTCGACCCTGTTCGGTGAGCCGACTGACTTCGATGTCTCGGTGGGTGCGGCGGCGGCGATCAACCCGCTCGTGGACAGCAAACCGACGGACGTGGTGCTGAACCAGCTGGCGGTCTGCGTCCAAGAGCTGTCCAAGGTGCGCCCGACCCCACACTACAACAACGGAGGTGTCGGTGGGGGCGCGGAAGCGGTGTGCAACGGAGGAAGCCGCAAGGGCAAGGGTAAGCGTGGACGGTTGGGGGCCGCGGAATCGGTGGACCTGCACATCGAGTACGAGGAGCAGGAGTACCGTGGGCTTCCCGGGCTCGTGGACGGTGATGGTGGGGCACGGGCGACGCCGAAGGCACCGGGCCGCCATGCCGGTCCGCCCGGGGCACCGGCCCAGGGCCGCAAGGCCCGAAAGGGGTGCGTGGTGGGCAAGCACAAGGTATGCCCCGGCTGCAACATCAAGCACGGGGCGGCGGAGCCGTGCCCGCTCAGCACGCCGCTGCTGACCATCGGCAACAAAATCGAGCTTAGCCAGTGGCTGGAGCAGAACGAGGAGCTGATCAAGAAGCACAAGCTGTTCCTGAAGCCCCACATCAGCCACGCGGACGAGACGGACGACGAGGCGGACGACGGGAACTACGACGACGAGGACGACGAGGACGACGAGGACGATGGGGGCGGCGGCGGCGGCGGTGGCGAGGATGACGACGACGAGGAGGACGCCGAGGAGGGGGGCGGCCGGGGAGGCGATCGGTTGGACCTGATACCGTCGTTCTCCGAGATCTCCGTACCGCCCGAGTTCGAGCTGCGGCTCTGCGGCCCGCCGGCGAGCGCCGCCGGCGCGACGACCAGCGGCAACATCAGTAGTACGACGACGGCCGCGGCCACCAACACAGGCGCACCCCTGGACACCCCGCTGCAAGCGGACGTTACGAAGGATTCGAGCCTGGGGCTAGTGGCACCGGGCGGCCAGACGCCTCCATCGCCACAGCTTCCGGCCGCAGCGGCGGGCAGCGGGAAGCGGCGCGCCGACGGGTTCGGGCACGGGCTGAGCATCTACGCGACCAAACCGATCGCCCGCTACACCCGGATCGGGCCCCTCACCGGCCAGCTGGTGCCGGAGACGGAGATCCAGGACGACGCCACCATGCGCCACATCTTCGAAACGTTCGACGGCTGCAAGTCGACGTACGTGAGCACGGAGAACAAGAACCTCTCGAACTGGCTCCGCTACATTCGGCCGGCGAAGAGCCGCGACCAGAAGAACTGTGTGCTGCAGGTGCACGAGGGCCACATCTACTTCGTGACCTGCGCCGACCTGGAGCCGGGTGCCGAGCTGCTCTACTGGAGCGATGACAGCAACTCCGCCTGGGGCAAGAAGAAGATGGAGAAAACGAGTAAGTATCGCACAGGGGAAGCCGGGCGCGCCTAAGAGCCTGGTGCTCTATTCCCTTCCCTTGCCTCTATTCCACTGCAGACTGTGGCGGCTGTAACCTGAAGTTCGACCACCCGCTGTACTACCGGACGCACTGCTCCGTGTTCCACGATCCCGGGTTCAGTTTGACCATCCGGAAGTACCACTGCAAGGTGTGCGGTGTGGCCGTCCTGGGCAAGGAGAACATCATGAAGCACGCCGAGAAGCTGCACGACGGCAAAGGTGCCTACCAGTGTCAGTTTTGTCAGAAGGTGAGTCCATCCGTCCACTTGAGTCCTAGACATGAGACTGGATCGTGAAATCTATATCTCTAGCGTTGAGCTCCAGATGTGAATCCCAAAAAGTCGCATCCACCACGTATCCACGAACTAGGTGCAGAGTTCTAGAGATGTGGTGGATCTAGACTTGAAACTAGATCGTGAAATCTATAGGTCTAAACTAGATCGTGAAATCTATAGGTCTAGACTTGAGACTAGATCGTGAAATCTATATGTCTAGACTTGAGACTAGATCGTGAAATCTATATGTCTAGACTTGAGACTAGATCGTGAAATCTATAAGACTGGAGTTGAGACTAGATCGTGAAATGGGTTAGGTGGATAGGTCTAGAGTTGAGTTTCAGATGTGAATCCCCAAAAAGTATTCGTGGCATTCGTCTGCTCAAGTCACACGAGTACTCTAGTCTTGATCCATCAAGTGGTTGGAACCGACTTTGGAATCCAAACACTAGATATGGACCACCAGGTGTATGGAGTCCAGGTATCCACGGGGCTTTAAATCCAGCGACAAGAGCGATAAGAAGCGATGCTGGTAGAGAATGGGGACGGTACACTGTGTACATGGCAGCTAACCCAGCTCGCTCTGGTTCGTTTCAGTTTTTCCTACGCCTCAACTACCTGGAGATGCACCGTACCTACGGGTGCAGCGCCAACCCGCAGCGCACCCGGCCGCTGTGCGACTTCTGCGGTCGGAAGTTCTGCCAGCCGCAGAAGCTGAAGGTGCACATCAAGCGCATGCACAGCGACATGGCCGACGTGCTGCGCGACTTCCAATGCAAGCTGTGCTCGAAGCTGCTCGGCTCGCGGGCCGCCCTGCAGCGGCACTCGAAGGAGGTCCACAGCCGCAACTCGGCCGTCGTCAGCTGCCCGCGCTGCCAGAAGCTGTTCCAGAATCGCTCGAACCTCAAGATCCACATGCTGACCCACTCGGGCGTGCGACCGTTCAAGTGAGGATATCGACTACATCGGCGACGTCCCGATCACCGATCACTAACGAGGTGTCCTTTTTGGATTCCACTCTTCTAGGTGCGCTGAGAACGAGTGCACGGCCGCCTTCACCACCAAGCAGTGTCTGCAGTTTCACTACAAAAAGGTCCACGGCTACACGCAGGAGCAGATGCCGAAGATCGAGCGTAGCGTTGCGTACACGTTCGACGCCTACTCCGGCGGGCTGAACGATGGGCTAGTCGGTGAGTAGCGTTGCAGCGGGGGGAGGGACCCGGGTTGGGGAGCCTACCTTGATGTGGACCTGTGTCGTACTTTTTGCAGAGGGAGTACAGCGCCGTCAGCGGCGTAAGTCGTCCGCGTCGGAGGAGGGAGCATACGGGAGCGAGAAGGTCGAACGGAGGAAGCGGTCCCGCCATCTGCACCACTTCGAGGAGGACACACTCCAACAGCACAGCGGGGCAGGTCCGGGGCCGGTTCCCCCGAACCAGCAGGGTCCGCAGGACAGTTCCCACGGGCTGCTCCATCCTGACTCGCTGGAGCAGCCCGTGCAGCAGCCGGGACTTACCAGTGGCCACCATCTGACACCGTCGGGTGCGAACCACGAAGTGAATTATCCGGCCTCGCCATCCCCACAGCGGCTGGCAGGTCTTCACCAGCCATTGGTACACCAGCAGCAGCAGCAGCAACAGCAACAGCACCAGCAGGACCATGAGCTACATCACCACCAGAAGTTGTTGCGCCAGCAGCAGCAGCAGCAGCAGCAGCACCTTTCAATGCTTCCTTCAACCGACCAGCACGAAGGTGACCACCAGCATCATGGGCAGCGCGAAACACACTCCAACCGGCAGCAGTCCCCGGTGGACGATGATCAGCTCATGCACGGTGACTCGGAGCAGGAGCAGCACCAACCGCCACGGCTACCGTCGCCCTTCTCGAGCAGCTTGCTCAAGACGAAAAACATCCTCGAGTCGTTCAACGATCTGTGCCGCACGGAGAACAACCTGTCGCTGCTCTCGACCAAGATATCGTCCATCCTGAACAACAACCTGAAGGACATCGCGAAGGTAGCCGCCATCAGCAGTGGCGGTGCCCCTGGTGGTGGTTCGGTTGGCGGGAGCAGCCTGGAGGAAGCGGACCACCTGGCGCACAGTCTCGCGCACGTCACCGAAGAGCAGCAGAAGTCGTCTCCGGTGGGCGGCCTGCAGCACGTCAGCCAGCTGCAGGCCCACCGGCTCAACATATCAACGCAGCTGGAGGGCACTCCGGCGACCGTGGCGGCAGCCGCTGCCTTACACCAGTACAAGCTGATGGACGAGGACCTGAAGGGGGCGGTCAGTGCGGGCGAGGACGTCGACGATAGTTTCGTCGACATGACGTCACTGGCGAACACGCTCAAGTACAAGGAGTACGTGAACGGGGCCAGCAACGCCGGGCTGGTGATCAGCAAGGGCAGCAAGAAGTGGATCAGCGACGCGGACCAGCTGGCGGCGGTGGGCGGCGGCGATAGTCAGCAGGGCGACGGCGGCATGCTGAGCGCCGTCGCGACCGGGCGCGACTTCCTCACCAAGCTCATCATGAACGGGAACGTGGGCAGCGCCACCCCATCGCACGTGGCCGACGACGACGAGGAGGACGACGACAACTCCACCATTCTCGACGTAGTCGACTCCAACAACCATCACCAGCAGCAACAACAGCAGCAGCAGCAGCAGCAGCAACACCAGCAGCAGCAGCAGCAGCAGCAGCAGCAGCAGCAACACCATCAACAGCAACACCATCAACAGCAGCAGCAGCAGCAACAGTACACGTCCACCTTCACCGGGCTCAGCCTGCCCGACCTGCCCTCGTTCCAAGGGCACGCGTTCCAGGGTCACTTCAACCACCAGACGCTGCTCGGTTCGTTCTACAACAACAGCAACGCGGTCGTGGCGGGCCGCAACACGCTCAACACGATCCCAACCTCCGCCAGCATGCTGGTGGAGGCGGCCCTCAACTCGGTCAGCAGCATCATCACGGACTCGGAGATCAGTACAAACAACGGTGGTGGTGGTGGTGGGGGCGGCGTGGGAGGTGGTACCAGCGGTGGTAGCACCAACAACCACAGCAACAGCAGCGGTCCGGGCGGTGGGCTTCACCTGAATCACATCGACACAGGCGATGACACTGGCGCAGGAGCCGATGGCGACGGTGGCGGCGCAGGCGGTGCAACAGCGACCGGCGGCGCATTTAGCCAGGCGGCCGCCAGTATGGACGTGGACTCGGTCGACAGCCTGAAGCTGCTGAAGTCGCACCAGTTCTCGCTGCAGCTCAACTCGATGGCGCAGTACGCAGTCGCTCAGCAGCAGCAGCAACAGCAGCAGTCCCCGTCGTCGGGCGCCGCCACCGTCCGGCCAAAGTCCCGCGAGAAGCTCTCGGCCATCTACGGCGAGGAAGGCGAGATGATGGGCTACGCGGACACCCAGACCGGTGGCAAGCTGCCGTCGGACGCGGTGCGCAACGTCGCGCTGTCGCCGGAAACGCAGACCGTCGACTACGCACCGTACTCGGCGGGGACCGGGTCGGCGGCGGGGACAGGTGGACGTGGCCAGCAGATGGCGACGGACTCGCCGGTGCGTTCGGTCTCGCGCCAGATCTACGCCGATCATGACCTGATCTCGCCCGCGTCAACGCCATCGCTGCCGAGGTACGACTTCGGGCCGGCCGACTACGTGGCGGCGCGTGGCAGCCAGCGTCCTGACCCGTCCAAGTCGATCGGATCGCTCGGTGCGCTGGACAGCTTCGAGTCCAACCTGAAGGGCCACCACGTGCAGCAGCAGCAGCAACACCACCATCACCACCACCAGCACCACCAGCACCTGTCGAGTGACGAGGATAACAGCATCGTGATCGCGGAGAACCTGTCGGTGAGCGCGGTCCAGACGCAGGACCAGAAGCTGAAGCTGTCCGCGTCCACGGGTGGCGGTGCGAGCGGGGCGGCCGACTTCCTGCAGCAGCAGCACCAGAAGTACGTCGGCCAGGACACGGGGCGGGCCGCGGCCAGCATGGCGAACGCGGAGATGCGCCTCAAGTACGGCTCCGAGCCGAGCGTCGGCGAGCTGGCCGACTTCCGGGCGAACCCGATCGCCGACGCGTCCGACTTCCAGGGGCTGGACATGTCCTCCCGGACGGCGCTGCCGGCCGCCTACCATCACGCCAACTTCCAGCTGGGGCCGGGCCAGCCCGGCGCGAACCTCAACTTTAACCGTTACCACCATCACATCTACGACATACTGAGCGAGCGTGACCAGCAGCAGTCGCAGCAGCAACACCACGTGGAGCAGCAGCAGCAGCAGCAGCAGCAGCAGCAACAGCAACAGCAACACCATCATCAGCAGCAGCAGGTCCAGCAGCATCACCACCAGCAACAGCAATCCCAACAGCAACAGCAGTCGACGCAGCAGCAGCAACAGGAGTCGTTTCAGCTGCAGCAATCGCAGCTCCAGCACCTGGTGCAGGAGCACGTCCAGGGCCAGGACGGGGACGCGGACCAGGCGGTGTCGGTGGACCTGAGCCGCAGCTCGAGCTACCTGGTGTCGCCGTCATCCCCGGCCGTCTCCTACGCGGCGGCCCACTCGCACTCGGACATGATCCGCATGGTGTCGCTGGACCTGAGCGCCAACACGAGCGCCTCGCACCACGCCGCCATCAACAACGGGGCGGCGGCGCACCACTCCGTGCGCCACACGTCCTTCATCTCCTCCCAGCTCCAGCCGGCTCCGACGGGCAGCGCCAGCGCCGCGGCGGCCGCCGCCGCAGCCGCCGCCGCCGAGCATCATCGGCTGCTGACGAGCGAGCAGCTGGCCGCCGCCTCCAACCACCGGCTCCTGGTGGGCGACCCGGCCACGCACCTCATCTTCGCCGAGCAGAACCAGCGGCTCCTGTCGGACGCGGCCGGCGGCCAGCCTCCGCCACCGGTTCCCCCTCCACCGGCGCCACCGCCGCCGCGCCACGTGGTGTCGCCGTCGCGAGGATTCGGGGCGTACCACCACCACCATCACCATCACCACCACCACCAGGTGGGGGGCTCCAACTACCATCACCATCCGATGAAGCAGAACCTCGCGTCGCCGCCGATCAACCAGCATGCGGCCACCGCGGCTGCCTACCACCCGTTTCCCACCTACTACTAGCTGGGCGGACACACGTGTCAGTGACCGGACCGGACCGGCTCCGTGGTAAGTGTGGTGCGAAGAGGTGCGTCGAGCCCGCCGCGACGGCCTAAAGCATGGTCCACTTAGAGTCGGGAACGATTTCGGTGAGCTAAAATTCCACGGTCCACGAAAGTGGTCGGAAATCAGTTTTCCAGTTCAGGTCGGCCGGTCTATGCTGAATCTTTCGGTCCCAGTACCAAGATGAAACTTTCGGCACTAAAAATAGAGATAACTATCAAAACACTACGAACCATTTGACCACCCGAAGCGCTACTAGAAGACATACCTAGACCGATTCCGATTCGAAGTGGGCCATGCTTTATCATCCAAACTACTTGGGAACGATTCGTGCGATATTTCACTAGACTAAGTTATCAATGTAGTAGACGAGTGGGTTGCCTGCAAAGCTGTCACATTCATCCGCTCAGCCCACAACTTATGGAGCTCATTCGGCACGAAGAGAGCGAGAGAGAGAGAGAGAGAGAGAAAGGAAAAACTAACTGTCCCACCAACGGAGAGAAAGGAAAAACAAAACACATGAAAATACTACATTTCGCCATCACCATTTACTACCCGGTATTAGGAAGCATTGCCATACGATTGATTCTACTTTATAGACACTCCTGAGCGCCGGTGCAGCTGATACGCGGCCTGCCACGGTCCACCTACTGCATTGCGGGCCAGGGACGCACATGGGTTCTGTAAAAAAAACTAAATTGTGAAAAACAAATGGTGGCGAGTCGCCGATGTTATTTTAGTATTACTAGGTTTAGTCTAATCGGCTTTCTCCCCCAGCAGGGGAAAGCGGTCTACGCACGCACACAACCGCACAAAAAGAGGGAAGAAAGGCCAGTTCACATCGCAATCGATTTAATCAACACTCTCGATATTCTCGGCTTCGTGAAAAGTATCAAGCGTGTAATGTGCCAAAAAAAATCAGAGACCCAAACAGAGGGAACCGTATATATTATCCTCCACAGCATATTATCGACAAACGGCAAACAGTGTACTAAGTGGTGGAGGGGGCGTATGACTATGTTGCTGTTTGTGCGGCACAGTTTCCTTATGTGACCTCCCGCCCCCCTTTTGATAGAGTAGTCGGTAACGCTTGTCCTGGGTGGTCCTGGGCTCCATTTCCGAGACTGGCGTGGCAAGGATTGGCGTCTCTGTTGATGCTCTAGACAAGAAGAAGAATCACTTATCACGACAGGCACGGCCAAAGAAGATGAAGAAGAAGCAGAAGTTTCCTGATGCATCGAAGCAGTCGAAGCGTCCTCTGCGGCGGCCGCCACATAAGGTGTAGCATAAAATGCTAAACGTATTGCACTCATTTTACTTTCTCCCTGAGTGGCTTTACTGTTTCATTGTCTCATTTTGCCCCCCCATAAAGGAAACCATCGAATCACCCCCAGTCATTAATAAAAGTAAATTAAATATTAGTGTGACGGTGTGTATGTGCGCGTAAGCATGTTTCTACTTCCAGCCTACTAGTGAATATCTGGAATCTTGATCACGCAGCCTATACGAAGACCGATATAGTGCTGTATAGTGCACTAACGAAACATTTGAAATATATAAAAACACTTAACACAGCAACACAGATAACAACAGCAAATGACCCAGCAATTAGCCGATGGACGCAACAAAACACGTGGCAGCAGAGACGGAGAAATGGGACGATGCAGAAGCTCATTGAAACTGTGTACCGGTAGGGGTGTGAATAGTCAGAAGAAGTATGAAAACAAGACACGTAGGTCATTTGTAAACCAATCGGAAGGAAAACCAAATCATCAGCTGCACGGCGTCATCAGCTTTAAGAAACCCCAATTTGCGCGTTACGCGCGACTAGAGACCGTGCGCGGCCGGGGCAACAAAGTGGCACAGAAAAACAGTGCAAAAGAAATAAGTAAGAAACACAAGTACATTAAGCTGACCTATAAATAACGAAAAAAAAATCAAGTGTATTATAAACAGAAACGAATAAAGCCATGAAGAAAACCACTGAAATTGCAGTTACGGTCGATAACGGCGAGAGTGAAATAGAAACGGAAACGGCTTACGCGGAACGGATCCTCGACATCCTGCGGACGTGCACGAGCTACACGGGTTGAGCATCAAGCCACCTGTTTGGGGTTAAAGGGGTCCTTAGTGAAGTCAGTTGCCTACTCACACCATCGCACCTTTCCTGCATGAAGTAGGTCTAAATACTTAGTGCTGACGCTTCGCTACTCGTTAACAACTGGATAGGTACTGCTGCTGGACTTTACCCTCTAGCTCTCTGCCTTCACGATCGGTTCCGATGACGACACGAGCGCGCGCGCGTGACGTAACTACGAGCGCAGTGTGAGTCCGTTGTCTGGGGCTCGCCGGGTCGCGTGCTACCTTTTACAACCGGCCGCGACACACTCAGCTCAGGTCACAGATACATCTACGATGGCCGATCGCCTGCCTATCGCAAACCTGATTACAGTTCTCAGTTGGTCAATATACTGATCTGTGAGCAGCACTATATGGGAAGTTGGAGACAGTGTTGACGCCTGACGACAAGTGATAAGGCGCCACCGCAACTTGTCCGCTTATCAATCGTATAGTGCGCTGCGTACACTTCAAACTAAGCTCGGCACAGGGAGAATCAATGGTCTGCTGCGGCGACCACTCACCGAAAACTCGTGTACCGTGCGTCGTCAAGTTAGCAACAGCGGTTAAGCAGCTTGACTGGCGCGAAACCGGCGTCAAGAGTAAAGCGATCGTGCTGTATCGTCCCGTGGTTCGTCCGCGACGCGTCTTCTACGATCAATCCGTTTCCGATCCGGCCCAGCCCGTCCAATTAGAGCACGATGCACGGGACGGGAGATGCAAGCAGCTTGAAAACCGGCCTGATCGACTTCGTTGCCGGATGTTTAGGTGAGTGTAGGTTCAGCTTGCGCAATGGACCGCAAAAAGGGAAGGGGCCACTGTTAAGCCTGTGGTAACATGGATACGTTTTACGATAGGTGGAGTGGCACTGGTATACGTCAGCCAACCGATGGACACGGTGAAGGTGAAAATGCAGACCTTTCCCGGATTGTACCGGGGGATGATCGACTGCACGGTGCAAACGTTCCGGCGTGACGGAGTGGTGCGTGGTTTGTACGCTGGCTGCATACCGGCCGTCGTGGCGAATGTGGCCGAAAATTCAGTATTATTTGCGGCATACGGTGCGTGTCAGAAGGTGGTGGGGTACGCTACAGACAAACAAACCATCATCGAACTGAACATGGTGGAGAACGCAACCGCTGGCTTTCTGGCGGCCTTCTTCTCCTCCTTCACGCTCTGCCCGACCGAGCTGATCAAGTGTAAGCTGCAAGCGTTGCGCGAAACGCAATCACAGCAGCACTCGTCCAGGACAGGCACTGCAGGCCGGCCCACCATATCCTCGTACGCGCTCGTTCGTCAGATCCTGCGTTCCGAGGGTATTCCAGGGATGTTCCGGGGCCTCACGTCGACATTTGCACGTGAAATGCCCGGCTATTTCTTCTTCTTCGGTGGCTATGAGGGAACGCGCGAGTTGCTGGCGAAACCGGGACAGTCGAAGGAGGATATCGGGCCGCTTCGCACGATGGTAGCAGGTGCGGTAGGCGGGATCGCCCTCTGGACCATTATCTTCCCGGCCGACGTGATCAAAAGCCGTATCCAGGTGTACAGCATGCGATCGAGCATGACTAGCGTTGCTATCACCATCTTCCGGAACGAGGGTCTGCTGGCGTTCTATAACGGTCTAGTGCCAACCATTGTTCGAACCATTCCTGCCACCGCCGTACTGTTCGTCGTATACGAGTACACGAAACGGACGCTGAGCAAACTGCTCGATTGACGGCACGATCCCCGCTAGCAGACGCTGCGGCCACGTTAGTGCAATTAAATCTAATCTCACAGTTTGCCCCAACAGGGGGCTGAAATCATGTGCGATTGGCGTTTTCGCTTTCTTTTCGTTCATTCATAGTACTTCGCCAGCGAACCGAGCGGTATCTTTATCATCTTGAATTTCTGGAGTTATGCTCTGGTCTGGCACTGATTAAAGGTTCGTTCTGTCGGCTTCTGCATTGGGGCATTGGGAGATCGGCTTACGGACGACGGATCTCATGTGTAGCTTACGCATAGATAGCAGGTGGCTACCCCATGCCGGGTGTTTTTGTGTTTTGCCGGGCGTCGTTCACTGTTCGGCCGAAACTTCTCAGGACAGGGCTTCAGCCGCGCGATGGATGGATTGAACTGTAAACATTTAATCGAGAACGGATGATTGTCAGCACGAAATGCGGGTTTAGAGTAACTATGGTAATAAACTTACACGCTGTTTCCAAAGTGTATCCATTGTTGTTGTATTTTAAGTTATATTGTTTACCTTACTTTCCGAACAAAACAAACCATCTACCTAACCTACCAAACCAACAAACCATCACACTCAACTCATAAACCTAAATGAAGCATTGTTTTGCTTTGAAACGTTTCACGAAACCACCTAAATTTGCTTCACCACCATTTGCTCCTCCTCAATTTGTTGGAAGAACGATTTTCTTAGAATGCTTTACTGAACACTGTAGTAAACGACAAAATTCAAACCTTGATCACAAGCATCCATTGAGAACGATTTTATTCGTATGAACAAACCGACAGCCTTCATTATAATACTCACAGCATCACCTCACCACTCACATGTAGTACATGAGTAATTGAGCACAGAAGCAACTTCTTCTCTTCTGTTTGAATTTTTTGACGAATAGCCGCACTGAAAACGGTTTGTGGTGAAGATATTCACTATCCAACTACTTCTCACCCCTGGCAAGAAAGAAACCCCTCACTAGGTAGCCAATTGTTTTGGCTCTGCCTCCTACGGCCAGCTCTCTAAGGAACCCAATTTTGTCTCTTACATCGTTCGGCACGGGCTTCGCCACATAAGCAACTAAGTGGGGCCGATATTGTATGGCCGTACTTTGGTCCGTTCGGGATCGCATGCAACGGTGAGATTGCAGACAAATTTCTTGCTTTTCAGACCACTATTAGGACTTCTATTGTAGAAAACTTTTTCTATATGATACATTTAGCTCATGTAAACTAATTTCATTTACTATTATTCCCACATCTTGGCTGCTTCGCGATGCTGCTTATGCTTGCTCGACCCATCCTTCCGCTATCAACATGTCAATCAATGTTCTTGCATGGGAACAAAGTGCATGCCTGACAAATGACAGCGCGTACCACAAACACGCAGTTGGTGATGACAGAAGCTATTCTTCCAATTCCTTAAAGGGAAACTGGCTACCGCCACAAATTAGACGGCCGGGTTTTATATTCAGCAATTTTAATTCAAACGTGCACGTGCAATAATTTCTATTTCCTTTGTTTTATTCTTTAAGTGTAAAAGTGTTTAGCGTTTGTCATCAGTTAAGGAAACCCAGGCCAAAAACAAAGCAAAATGAAACAAGAACTCGACTATCGCAATAAATTCATCCTCGCGCCGATGGTACGTGTTGGCACGCTACCAATGCGATTACTAGCCCTCGAGTATGGTGCTGATTTGGTATATACTGAGGAAATCATCGACTGGAAATTGTTGAGAGCGGAACGTCGAATTAACGGTACGCTAGGGGCATGATAAGGCAAGACCAAGAAGTGCCTGAGCATGTTCCATTTGCATTGCATTAGCAAAACAATGTCCCCTCACCTAACGCGTTTCTTGCCTTTTTCGGTTTCAGACGTACTGGGCACGATCGATTATATCGACACCACCGACGGGACGGTTGTCTTTCGCACCAGCCCGGAAGAAAAGGGAAAAGTTATTCTTCAAATTGGCACTGCATCAGTCGAGCGTGCCACTGCTGTAGGACGAATGGTAAGGGCAAGGGATTCTTTATGGCATGGACAAAATTTGGTGGATTAGGAACAGGAGAGTCTATAGTGTAATTCAGCAGGCATCTGGTTGCAGAGCAAGCATGCAGTGCTTAAACACTGTTCTAATATTTTTCAAACAGCTGCAGCAAGATGTGACCGCTATTGATGTGAATATGGGATGCCCAAAAGATTTCTCTATTAAGGGTGGTATGGGCGTTGCGCTTCTGTACGATTTGCCCAGAGCAAAGGCTATCCTCGAGGGGCTGGTGCGGTCGGTCTCCATACCTGTTACGTGCAAAATTCGCTTGCTGCCAAACATTGATGAAACGTTGCACCTAGCGCGGGAACTGGAATCCACCGGGATTAGTGCAATAGCGGTACATGGCCGAACAAAGACGGAACGACCACGGGATCCAGTAAATGAAGGTGAGGGCTGTCGTGTTACGAAAGCACGAATGGCACAAACTTCGAACAAGGAAGACTAATCGGAAGACCAATCCCTCTTTCAGCCGCAATTGCGCGAGTAGCTGATGCTTTGGAGATACCAGTGATAGCGAACGGTGGTTCGCAGTCTATTATGCGGCGTAACGATATACTGAAGTTTGCCAAAACATGTGGCACTAGCAGCGTAATGGTAGCAAGATCGGCCGAGTGGAACGTTTCAGTATTCCGACCGGACGGCCCGCTCCAGCTTGAAGACGTGATTCGGCGATACCTAATGTTGTCTGTACGCTATGACAATTCGCCTTCTAATACAAAATATTGTGTTCAGATGATGCTGCGCAGTCTGCAGGAATCACCAATCGGTCGACGGTTACTTGACAGCCAAACAATGCAACAGATTTGGTGAGTAACGATCCGAACAATATTCGCTTCGTATGAAATAACTTTTACCTTTCTTAAAACGGCTCTATTATAATACTAATAAATAATTTGTATATTCATAGTGACATTTGGGATCTGGGTGACTATTGCCGCAAAACTCAGCTCACTTACCATGACGCCGGTATCAAGGGACGGCGTACTTGTCGGCCCCGATATCTTTCTGGAAATGAAAATATAGAAGTCGACGAAATCGAATGCAAGCGACTGTGTCTCAACGTAGTTGGTAATGGTGAACCAGTGATTGAAGAGAATATATGCTTCATACGCGCAAATTTTACGAAAGGTAAATGTTAAACCGAGACCACGTCACAGCGAGCCTTTTACACTTTCTGAGTATTTGTTTCACCTTCAGATTCCGAGCTACCGAAGACGAAACTGTTCACGTACGCTCGTCGAAATGAGCTACAGTTAGCGCAATACGATGTGATACAAAAAGACAAACTTTTCAAAGCCTTCCTCAATTTCGGTGACAAGCGATATAGCAGTACATTTTGGGAGAAAAACAAACGTTATGCCGAGCAGGCTGCCGCGCTCGTTTGTCTGCTAAACTTAGGCGTCGAGCGGCGCGAGGAACTTGTGATGAATGGTGCAATGATGATGGGCACGAAAGAGGAAACGATCGAGGAACGAAACGAACCTTGTTCCTTCAAACCAGAGAAGCCATCTTAACATAGCACTAAAGCTATGTTGTAAAAGCAAATGCACACTTGAAACAGGACGATGAGTAATGAACGCACGTAGAACGTGAAGAATCATCACATGCATTGAAATGAAGACAGAAACTGAATAAAAATTTGAAATACGACATAATGTATAATCTATATCTTTATATATTCGGAATTTGACTAGAGCTTCTGTGTTACTTTGGCATGCAAAAAAAACAGTTCGTTTTATATGATTGTTTATTTTATTTTTCTTCGTTTTTGTTAGGTTGAGAGCGACACATATCGTGAATTCTAGAGTTTCGTTTATGTTGGATGACCCGGTTGAGTTGCATTGTTTTTCTTTCATTATTAGGTTTTGTGACCATTTCCATCTGGTGGTAGAAGGGCTTACAGCATTGCATCGCTCACGCTCACTCTAAAATCAAGCCCAAATGACTGGAAAGGTTTGTGGTAGAGGAATCGCAGAGTGGAGAAAATAATATGCCTTAAACACATGCATTTAGAATAATCCCTTTCGTGGATTTGTGAGCGTGTTTCTATTGCTTGTGTGGCTACCACAAAAGATGTTTAGTAACTTTGCGTTAATGTTCATTATTACATTGTTGGTTTTCTATACATATCTTTTTATAATATTTTTTATTTGTCCTCTATGTCATTCGTTTGCAGAAACTCCCACCCTTGCGAAGAAGACCGATACTCTCTTGCGCTGACATCAACACTTTACGCCACCGAATGGGTTTTTTGGAAAAATATACTCTGTTCATGTTCTGCACCACATTACACATTCGTAAGTACACGCCCATCTATTTAATTCTTTGAGCATTGTCTCAATTTACCTTCCGCCTTAACCGCTTTATTCACTTTCAGTCGCCATTGTCTTCCTATATTTTTTCGCCTATCGATAGGTGGTTGAAACTAAGATGTGAGTCCATTTATGTTTTAGTTGCTCTCCTTGTCAGCTTCTCTAAAGACAGTGGCACAGCAACTGCTCTATAGATAGTTGAATTGATAGCCGACCCCGAAACACCAGCCTCGTTAAAAATAAACGCCTCGTTAAGAATAAAATAACAAACGACATATGTAATATATACAGCGCAACCGTTGCTCCGTACGCGCGTTGTCATTATGCGGATGTAGAGCCGGCGTTGGCTTTTCGTCGTCGGCGCGCTTTTCGTTTAGACCGGTGTGCTTCCAAACACGTGCTTCCAATCCAAATTTGAACGATAAAACACAGGTCAATCGGCTCCAAAATAAAATGTGTCCGACCAACGGCCCTTTAAAATTGCACTTTAATGATGCCATTAATTACTTTTTTAACGAGGCTGGAGGGCACACATTCCATACATGGCAGCAGTTTATCACGGTGTTAGAGCGTTAACACACTGGTGTTTTCAGTTTTTCCCTCATTCAACCATCTGACTAGTAGTGTGGCCTAACGGTCATTGAACACACAGACCTAGCTTCTCAATTTCTCTCTCTTCTGGCCTTTCCTTTTCCGCTCATGATTACTTCGTTATCACAATCTAAATGTTGTTAATTTTGATTAACTATCGTATAGGCAACGACGATCCACCGTTAGTGGATCCCGTCTTTGGTTTTTCGTCTCGCACGTCACGTCTCTAATGGCGTATATATTTGGCATTCTTCGTACAGTCGCAAATCGCACTGTTGGCGGCATGTCCGTAACGCATTCGCAACATCCCACACAGTTGTGCAAAAATTGTCACGCACACATTCTACTGGTTTGTTATGAAAATAGTGGCTAAACTTCAACGATAAGGATATTCATAATTTGTATGTTTTTATTTAGTGTCGCACTTCTCTCTTTTCCGTGCCTAGGCTTATCATTTGAGTTTTTCATATTGCATTGAGTGCGAGATTTTGGTTTTTCCCGTGTGGTACGCCTCATTCCTATTACACATACACAATACTCCAACAGTGCACAGAAGTTAACAATAGAATTTGTATGTGTGTGTGTGTATCAGCGTTATTGTCACAAAACTGAACCCACTTATTCTTCCTCCTAACCCACTGACTGATTTCCCTAGTCCCCTTTTTCGCATTCATCGCATAGCTTGAGCCTTTGTAATAAACAAGTTGGAAACTAACTCATCACATTCCTTTTTGAGTCTCAGCAATCTGTGTTTGGGTTGTTTGGCTCTTTTTCAGCACCGACAGCCTGCCGACTTGGTGGGTGAAACAGCCGACAACTCAATTAAAATCTTGACGAACCCATAATCCGTGTTTTGACTTCAGTTCACGAAAAGAATAGTTCGGGGGCAGACCCAATCTTCCTTTAAATTTCATGCTAGTTCGCTTCCACTCCCTGTTGAGCAACACCTTGATCCCGTCTCTCTCTCTCTCTCTTTCACACACACACACACGCACACACTGCCTCTGCTTCTATTACTCTTTATTCTCCTATCGCTTCTTAGGCACTTCTTTTATACACATATTATTAGATGCAACCAATTGGCTCACTTTTCACTGTTTGCGCGTGCGCTAGTCCGTCATTGCGCACACCTTTCAATTCTTACAGCTGACGATACTTTTCTCTTCTAAGTTATAAGTAATTTTACTTTAACGTTGTTGCAAAGCTGCAAAGAAACGTGTTATGTGTTCAACTGCTAATCATGCCAAATTCGTGCGTTATGGCCAAAAAACGGAGAACACTCGAAAGTCAAAATAATGAGTATAGTACATGGAAATGAAAGAACTAACATGTGCGTTGAAAGGTGTGTATGACCGCTGTTTAAAAGGAAACACAATCCGCAATGGAACCGTTCATATATCCTGCGAATGAAACTTTGTAGCAGGAGAGCATAAAATAAACGGTAAAGAAACAGAAAATGGTAAGGTAAGAAATGGAAGCGAATCATGAATACTCCGCGTATTCAACATGTCCACCGGTACCCATCTGTCCAAGGAAGTGCTTGTGCTTCGATAGCTTTTGCATGGTTGCCTCCGCGTGCGCAAATTACAAGAGTAGGTCTTTGTGCTCCACCAAAACTTGACTTAAGTTTTTTTTATTGTACATTGGGCAGATCGGTCGTTAGAAACACAACCACTAGCCGCTGTTGCGTGGGAAACCTCTTGAGTGACCCAACTTTGTCGAGTCTTGTTCCTTCTATTCTCAAATCACATTCAGTTTCAGCGTGGCTTTCTGGTCCATCAACTCTCCATCTCTATCACATCGCACCCTACTGCGTCATACGTCATTCTTAAAGCCACTTCCACTTTACATGGTACGAAATCAAAACAAGCTACTCTTCATCACCTAAGTAGATATTATAAGTTTTTCTTTTTACTCATATTCATAGGTATTACTTGGCTATTACTTTACTCTCACTGTCCCTCACCGGGGCAGGAGGCAGCCGCGTTGCACGTTTCTCCACTGGTTTTGTCTAATTCATGAGTTTTGCATATTATAATGTGTTAAATACTTAAACCGACAAAGTAGTATAGTGTCTAATCATATTAAAGACTATCCTTAATCTAGGATGAAATGAAAACGCAATGATAACTTCTCGTATCTTTTCCAAATGGCTTTACGAAACCAAATTCCTATACTTCCGTTCATATTCTATTCATTAGTTCTTCTATCTGATGATATGCGTTTATCTATAGCGAACGGGAGCATGCGAAAAGGATTGAAGGGCATAAAAGATTTCGAACTAATGATCCTCATGTACTGTGTCGGAAAAGGTTTAAGCCAGGGAAGCTCAATAATCGCTCATCTGAATCGTGAATCGCGCGTTGAAGCCATACAAATGGTTCACATACTCCTCTTTCTCTCACGTTCTCTCATCTCTACCTCTGTTCGTTCCACTCTCGCGTTATTCTATTGTTTTAGAATTAGACCAAGGTATTACAACCACTTTCAACTCTTGCAGAGTGTAGTCGCTACAAGAGGGCGAGTATGATGGTTGATTGTTTGAGGCCATTTTGCTCGCATTTCAGCGATAGCGACGGGGCTCAAAGACGCAATTAGATGCTAATGAAGACGATGAAAAATTATTTGGGTACTAGTGATAATAATGATCATTAAACTGATAATGATGATGACCTCTTCTCAATGAAATTCCCCTCACATTTCACCAGCGTTTCGTTCGCCTGGAGGTCCGGCTTATATACTTTAACAGAGAGGCAGGAGGGCTTTTTCCAATCTAACCTTCACAAAACATCACGAAAGCCACATGGCACCCAACGATTACAATCGGATGGGTCTGTTTGGATGTTGACGTTCTTTTTAGTATACGGACATGGAAAAAGTAAAACGTAAGTAAAGTATACGAAAACGGAAAATGGAAAATGGAAAAGAAACACAAATTATCGTGAATTAGCGGAAATAGTGAGTACTTTACAGAAACAAACGCTTTGGTTGTTCTGCAGAATAATGTATAGGGACCCTGCACGTTATGTTTTTGCTTTTGGTACGGTACGGCTTCAGTCCTGTTATTCTTTTGCTCATTCTCTGCATCTCTGCCCTATTATCTTTTTTTGCGTTCTTCTTTCATCTTTCTTTCTTAGCACTGGGTACTCGTAGGTATCAGGCTAGCAACAGAAAGAAAAAGGAAGAGAAAATGGTAACGTTGGAATTGGTGATTGAAGTATCGTGGATGGATGTTATCTAGTGATTAGTAAAAACTCACAGTATCACAACGCAGCAACCAGATCCGAGTAACAAGCGAACCTCGTCCTCCCGGAAAAGGAGCCTCTAAGATCGCACATAGGACTCAAATGCTGGATGCATCGTGAATCAGATCGTTGAGCGCACTTCCGCCACCGCTGCTCGTTGTCAGTTCCGTGTGCAATAGACTGTAACTCTGATCGAGCCCGTCGTCCGGTTCCTCGCCGTACGGAGAGCCGATGGCGCGCAGAAACAGGAAAGCGACCATCAGGAAGCTTGAACCCAACAGATCCCCCAGCGCCGTCAGGTACGGGATGGCCGAGTTGTCTGGATCCATCTTCCACTTCCACATCAGATGGATTATCACGTGTGCAATGTATAGAAGGATCATAATCTTCAAAGAAGAAAGGGCTCAGAGTCAGTCAGGTACTTCGGCAGTGAGATTTGATCAGCAAGAGAAAGTTGCAGGGTTTAGGGTGCTTACCTGCAGTGTGCTAACGAACAGATAGGACAACACAAACGGTGCCCCGATTGTCGAGCGCTGCATGTGAATGTAGTCAGCCGCGAAGATGAACAGCACCTGGCCAGGAATTGACATGAGGATCAGAATTCGCGACGTCTTAGCATACGGCACTGCAGAGAGAGAAAGAGAGGGCAAGCGACAGAGTGCCGTGAGCAACGAAAGTACAGGAAATGAAAATAACAGGACCGCTGGCTTGGATCATTCTAGATCGACAACGCACCTCCCTTGAACAGAGCCTTCCACGGGAGCTCGACAATGTTGATGTGCGGCGGAATGATACCGAGGATCGAGCTCTGATGTAGCATGGTTGAAATTTTGCTGGCCTGCACCGAGACAAGATTGCCGCCGATGCCATTGATGATAGGTTGAAACACTACGAATCCGTTGAAAATGCCAACCGCCGTGTCCAGGACCAAACCTCCCATACTAAAAGAAAACACGAGAGACATGAGAAAAACTCACAGCAACTGGCGACCAAGACCAATCTATCGGTCTACTTACCCGCTAATAAAGAGGGCGGACAGAACGGGAACCCAGCCAGATGTTAGTACGGAGCGCGTGTACTTGTTTCGAAGCACTATGAGCACCCAGAACGGGAGCAGCATAAAGTAACAGGACACCACCACGAACGTAACCCAAAGGTGTGTTACTGGGAAAACGTAAGCGAAAAACAATATTGAAAAGAATGTAAACGATAAAGAGCGACCACAGCGGACTTACCTATATTATCGTACAGCAACGACGCGATGAAGGACAGCAGCGTTATCGAAACCACATCTCCGATGGAAGCCGCTAACGGTGTCGCTAGATTGTCCGGGTTCATTTTATACCTATTGGACAGTAAAATCACAGCCACGAGCACGAAGTCTGTTGGAACGGAAGAAAAAACAAATAGTCAGAACACCAGGAGTATCTCGTAGGTTCTCGCTAATGTTGTACGCACCGAGAACAAAGCACGAAGTGGTCGCCGTAAACATGCTCGACGCCGTCAGCAGCATAGCATGCTCGAAGACAAACTCGCCGCTCATGATCGAACCAACGGTGGTCGCAAAGATAGACACTATGAACGCCGCCACAATCGCTTGCACCTGCACCAACGCTATGTTGCCAAGGACCATGTGGACGATTTCACGCGGGCTGTTCATATTGCCGAGGTTGGCCTGAGTTGAGAGACGTGAAGCCAGGCACATGTCGAGGTTTCCCTTTAGTCCGAGCAGGGCCGGGACCAAAATAAACAGCTCTGTAACGTGCACGAACACCTTCCAGTGCTGTTAGCAGAACGAAAAAACAAATGACAATGAGAGTTAATTGTTAATAACATCTTTAGGATAGTGTCCTTGGACATGTGTTATTTCACGCGAAAACGCGAAATCGATTACGATTTCGGAGCCTACGATTTACAAACAAGTCAGGAATCTACTATAGGTCGGCATCGATCTTCAACTAGATCAAATCTTATGTCAAATGTGGTTGTTAATAAAACTGTTGCCAAATAGTGATAACGTTCCAATAAAAAGGTCGGTAGCTTTGGTTCGGTTAGCGCGGTCAATAAGAGAAAAGGTTAAATATGAAAAAAAAAATTGAAAACAGTTGAAAACGAAATAATACAACAGATTAGTGACAAGCACATGCACGCTGAACAAAACAAGTGTTACTTGAAGGAAAGCGCAAAACCGTTTCGAAAACAAATACAACAACCGGTCGATCGTTCGGTCGTCTCCTACCGAAGTCAGGAAGGTGATGAAAGCAAAACTTCCCCCAATAGAACTGCACCCCTGCAAATATCAAAGGTAGACAGATGTAGTTTGGCAGTTGTTGTCAACGTGAAACTAGAAGTAGTTTGTTTGTAGTTCGTGTAGTGTGACAACTCGGGCATCAACCGGAGCGCTGAGACGAAAAGGGGATTCACGTGGCTTTCCGATAGTGCTGACAAGCTGATGTCTGGAATTTGCCTTGTTCGTTGTTCTACCACTTCAGAATGTGATACGCGGAATGTGATACGCACCGGGACTGACAGGTTGAACGCCTATCGCATCCAGAGGATTTTGCGACTAATCACCGGGTGCACTACGCGCCACCCTCCTCTAGAGTCTATTGACCCCCCAGTCAGCATAACAACCGGATAGGTCGCTTCTTCCTTTCGCACACACACATGGAAAACTCTTGGGCTAAAGGTTTCATGAAACCAGGGCCGCTCGATGGTTTTTATCAGTTGAGTGAATCCCGGTGGACATAAGTAGTTGGGTACAGTCTACGCCGCATTGGCCGCCAAAGTACGGATTGTTTGGCTCGCCTACTAACAGATAACACATAAGGTGTTTTTTTTTTTTACAAGTGGCGACAACTGGCCGGAGGTCGCCTTCTACTTGACACCGTTGACGCCGGCCTAGTACTACTGGGACTTTAGACAGACAGAAGAGCTCTTACCTCAACACGACCCAGAATGATGCCGGCCCCGATCGTGCCAATACCGGCAATGAAAAACGGGATGGCGATCTGGATTGTCGTTTGCCACCATTTCTCCTGGCGCAGGCCCCGCTGCTCGTCGACGGTTCCGCCGCTCGGGAGGCTGGGATCGCCACCACCGCCGCCTGCATCTCTTCCGGTCGCGTCACCATCTCCATCGCCACCAGCATTGTCCAGCTGCGCCAAGCCCCTGGCCTGCGCTCGCTTTGCCACGGCCATCGTGTCATCACCCTCGCCGGCATCCAGACCAGCCAGGCTGCCGGTACCGGTACTACTGATGCCACCCCGGTGGTCCGTCTCCGACGATGCGATCGACGTCGTGACGATCGAGCTTAACGAACCGCTCGTCGATAGTGGATGATTCGCAGGCTTGTTCGCTCCATCACCACCTGTGCAGTTGAGCGGGGAGAAAAAGAGCAGTTCATCTCAAGTCAATTAGCGAAAATACATAGAACACGTCGCCGCACCCGTCATTTATGTACTACGGTTCATGTTTCCACACGCCTGCCCCAGTTAGGCTATGATTGTGGCATTTATCTAGAGGGTTGACACCGACCATGGAAAAACGCGAACCAAGGCATCGAGAGAAGAGGGAAAGGGGAGGGTTTACAGAGAGACAGAAAGAGCGATAGAGCAAAGGGGAAGCAATGGAGGCGATGGTGGCGATGGTGGCTGAATTGCTAAAAGATCGAATGAATCTTTCTTATCACCATCGCCATTACTAATTTGTTTTCCTACATCACCTTCCTTCTTTGTTTGTCTTTCCTCTCTATCTTTCTCTCTTTCTTTCTCTCTCTCTCTCTCTCTCTTTGTCGTTTCCTTTCTACATTTCTTGTTTTTCTTTGTTTCTTTTCTACTATTTTCTATATACAATGATTTTAGTTTGTTTTGAAATTTTATAGAAAAAGAATCAACTATAAAACAGCACCACATCGAATGTAGGAACGCAAAAAGGGAACAATATTGAACAAAACTGAAACAAAGCCTAAATGGCTATGGACAGGATGTCACGTCGTAACATGACACATACATACACAAGTAAGAACAGCAAAGCAGAAAGAATGAATAAAATAACGAAAGCGTAATAGAAAGCAAGAGTAGCCAGTTCATGCACAAACAGTGTTGTGTTAATTTTTGTGTGGACACATCATCACCGCCTTCACCGGTGTGAAAAGACCGATTGGATTAGGAGTAATTTTTTTCTATAATGTCGATGGCATGTCGTGTGTCAGTAGCAGGGCAGTAGAAAAAAGAAAAAAGGAACAGGTGGTGGGGTTGGGGCAGCTAAATGAGCACGACATCGCATTATGGTCGCGTGATGATGTAGTACACCGCAATTAAAAAAGGGGATGGAGTGTCGTAGTGCCCGTGGTCCGTGTACCCCCCACGGGGGTGTCGATCATGCTGCTCGCGCCACCACCCCCCAATTCACATCCATCCATCCAGCTTTGCTGATCCTCTCGTGGAGACATCACGTGGCAGATACAGAAAATCGGTCAACAGAATTACCTATTTTGAATTGGGGAGTGGGTGGCAGGACGTCAGTATCGGAGAGCGTCGCTACCAATTAGGAAACCAAACCAGCGTAAAGAACACAGAGATGAGCGGACCTTTAAGATGGACAGCAATTACCATAGTCTGCTTGCTTAGCTAAATAGCAGCATTTCCTCTTCAAATCTTTCAAAAGACCAGACACACCAAAACCAGGTGCATCAGAAGTAACTCTCTTTGTGGTAGACCTTTTCTAGTCTACCACACCTGTTTTGGTCTATTGTTCGTCGGGGTAATGACGAAAGACAGAAAACTGAACTAGATTAGCATCACGCTTCCCGGCAATCTAAACCGCTTAATCGTCCCGGCCGGCCGGACGACCGGACGCGAGGGAGAGTTAGTAACGGGCGAGACCTATTAAGTTGGCCCACACTACACTAATTGACGGTACCGACGAGAAGCCGCACGAAGGGCACTCGCCGCTGTTGCGGGAAGGTAGGGAAAAATTAATGATAGTAAAAATAGCAATAAGCACAGCGTGATAGAAACCGCGGAAAGTATCTCTCACGCAAATCACCACCGCCGACTCCTGACCCCAGCCAGCATCAGCATCAACCCCCATCATTTTTCCACGCCTTTCGCTGGGTGACCCAGCAGCGCGATCATCCCTCACCCAACGACTTCTCTCACGCTAGATAAAAGATGGCGCTAGTAGTAGAGGGTAGAGAAAAAGAACAATTGGGTACGCAGCTGGCCACGCTCGAATCAATGTCAAGGGGGTGGCGTCGTGGTTGTTGGAACGCAGCCGGCTATTGTGTGGCTACGCTGCAAAGGAAAAGCGAAAGGAAACTGAGGAAAATGCAACCGTTTTGATCGGTATACCCGATGGAGATGGAGGAGATCATGGAGTACACTTCTCTTCCTCGAACGACGATGTTCAACCGTTTTTCCGATCCGGAAAAAGAGGTTTGGACCTGAGAAAAAAAACAACGCCGACGGGTGCGGACATTCTGTACCAGAAGGGCTTCCTGCCGGCAAAGTGCGTGAAGGATCTGGGTGCTGGGTGCTTACGAAAGCTGCTTTCGTACAGTGTTACTGGGCCCATAAACACAAGAATTAGGCCAATAACACTATCAGCATCATTCGGTACGGACGAAAAAGAGTTGCATTGTTTCGCACTCATTGATGGTAGTGCTGATGGTAGATAATCGGTTACCAATAAACCCTAAGAGTTGGACAAAACGCAGAAGAGACAAGGTACAGACGAACGCAACAAGCAAACAACTAGGACTATGACAAAACTGAGCATAGCACAGACCGAACCAGTTAGGACTGCGAGGAACACACAACAAAACAAAAAAATGGTGGCAACCGGTGGTGATCAGAAGCCACAGGAAAACAAGAGATAATAGTTGCAGCAGTAAGGAAACCGACTTCGGGAGCCTCAAAATATTAGGAAACAAGAGAAAATCGATAACAAACGGATATGGCACCGAAATCACCGAAATTAGGCAAGAGAATGACAAAGACCCGTTAAGAGGCCGAAGGAAAAGAAAAACCAGCAATAGATGCAGAGAGTAACGAGAAACTGACGATCGAAAAAAAAACAAAGAAACAGAGACAGAGAGAGAGAGAGAAAGAGAGTAGAATAAAATGAAAGAGAGAAAGAGCGGAAAAGAAGACAAAAGAGCTTACATAAGGAGGAGCAAAAAAGGAAGAAGAAAGGACTCACCGTTGCCACCGTAAATTGTGAATGGACGGTAGCTGTCATCGTCGACGCGGTAGAATTCAGGCGCAGTGCCCCGCACATCGACTTGCAGGGTCCCGGCGGCACAGTGCTCAACATCGGCACCGTCAGCCGCGTACCCCAGGGAGGTCGGCAGGACAAAGAGATTCGAGCCACCCGCCGGCACACCAACCAGGACTGGGGGGAGGCTCTGCGTCTCGAGACGCACGGCGTCCAGTGTGGCGAACGGGATGACGCTGTCCCGCCGCTCCCCAGCACCACCTCCGCCGTCGTCGTCCTGCACGTTCATCGCAACGACTACCGTGGTGACGGGGCTCCTGGTGGTGGTGGTGGTGGTGGCTTCGGCAGGTGGTGCTGTCGATGACGACACCAGTTCCAACTGCTTCTCAGTCATCATTGTTTCTGTGTGCGCGATCGCCGTGCTGTGCTGTGTGTTTGTGTGTACGTGTTGTTGTGCTGGGATCGTTTTCTCGTCCGGGAAGTACCTCCAGAGCAGCGCTTCTGCTATCACTTGTTATCACCACCACACGCCGCCAAGCAGCACGCCCACGTTTTTCCTCCACTATTGCACTTCCGCTTTTCGCAGCTTCTGCCGACGCTGTTACTACTGCTGCGAAGACTGTGGGAATGGGGATGTGTGATTGTGATGAGAGAGTACGGCCTAACGGTAATGGGAGTGTAGCCCGCGAAAGACGCCACCGTGCTTTGCCTACACTTTAGCCACTACCACTGCTCTCTCCGAGGACTAGCAGGATCAACGAAAGACAGACCGTTTGCCAGTGAAGGGAAGTTCGGTTCGGAGTTTGGTACCAAGAGGGAAAATGGGAATATCCTCGAGATATCCTCGTATTCCTCGTCAGGTGACAGTTCCTCTAACCGGCAGGGCTCTCAGATCTAGCCGCTACTAACTCCCTACTCCCCAGGCAACAGTGACGGCAAGTCGATCCTGCGGAGCCCTTACGAGGAGAAGGACAGAGAAGAAAGCCTCGTTCAAGCCAGGATTGCCAGAAACACCAGTTGAACTGTTGCAGGTTGATTGTCTAGAGTTTAGAGTAGTACAGTTTCATAAACCACTCTTGTCGGTTTGCTATTCACTCCCAAACCAAGGTATCAAAAGCTTCAACAAAACGAAGATGGCTTTCACACGAAGGATGAAGAATTGGCTTTTCTTCGTCCAGTTTGCGCCACACCACTCCAAGATCTCGCTCGCTTGTCTGTCTCTCTGTGTAAAGCTTCCCCAGCTGGCTGGACGAAAAGAAGCTTAAACATCACACACATCACAGGCAGGCACAATGGACTAACCAATGGTTGTCATCCGCTACAGGATGTTCGATCTTGACTTCCGATAGTTGGGCGACACACTGCGAAGGAAGCCGCGAATCGCGAAGCTCCTCACAAGGTAGACGCGGCGTCCTGCGTCCTGCGTCCTGCGTCCAACGCAACACTTCTTCGCCACTTGACACACGCGGAAGCGCAGGAAGGTTCCGGGCGCTTGGCACAACTTAGAGACTTAGCGCAACCGCTCACTCTGCCGTTAGCGCACTGAGTGACCACCCTAGGATAGCAGAATGTGTGTTATAAACCTGCGTCCGGTGGCCGTATTCCAGCGAGTTCCTCCAACGAGGTTGCGGAAACAGATATAGCACGAACAAGAAGGGGTGCCGCAAACACGACATGAGAACGAGAGAGAGAGAGAGAGACCGAGATAGAGAGGGGGATAGAGACGGGGTAGTACGTGCCTTACACGACGACAGACAGCGAAGTGATGCGGGCCGCCGCCGCTCAGCGCTGTGCGCCGAAAAGCGCAAAAAGGCACGTTGCACTAGGTAGTAGGAGTAGTACTGGAGCTACCCAGAAAGAGAAAGAGAGAGAGCGATAGGGGGCTCAGGGAAATGAGTTACTACTAGAGTAGCGCACGTTGCGCACCAACGGGGGTGAGTGGCCTGGACCCGCCTAGAAGAGGAAACGATGCACATTTTTGTGATGGAAAACTTTTGTGCTCACGGAAGTCCGTCCACAGATCCTTGAGCACTGAGCGATGCTGTAATAAAGCGCATCGGCGCCCCCTACCGGAAGCAGAAACCGTGGAAAACATGGTGATCGGTTCGGTTCGTGCTATGCTATGGCTAATTTCATCATACTATTTTGCATCGATTAGAGCTTAATCCACCGTCAAATATTTCCCCCAAACAAAAAAAACTAAACACATTTGCACACTAACAACAGCAGCCTTGAGCTTGAATGGTGTGACGCTAGAGAAGGAACACAGCAGCACATTCCTGATACCCGTGTGTTTGCAGCATTCGCTGTTCAACCAGAAGATGTAGATCACATTCGACTACTACCTCGGGAAATGGTCCCACTATTTTTGAGTTTTCGATGGTGTGATGTCGATGAATGCGCTATCAAAACTCCGTCAGCCAACTACGCAACATCTGGGGGGAATCCATACGGGGAATCGGATTCAATTGTCTCCAAATGACACTCTTGCAGTTGAAAGGCCGCCGGGAGCCAGGAGATGGGATTCCCCGAAAACCAAGGTACTTTTTGTTAGCGTCACCTGCTCGCGCCATGCTTGGGGCGCTTAATTTTGTATTCGACTTCGTTCTGTACTTTCCCCTGCGGGTGCCGGGGTTTCGAACGGCAGGTGACCCAGGAGCACGGTGTCGGGAGATGCGCCATAAATAAAATGGCACTTAAAACGGCATGCGCCGTAACCAAACCCCGACACTTAATGACGTTCATTCAGCTGGATGGCCTTTTGGACACTATGACACTGTATGGGTTCCAAGTCTCTCCCATTCGAGATGTCCTGAGAAGTTTTTGTTTTTTATTTGCGTCCTTCACGACAAGAAAGCAAAGGGAGGGTGGTCTGACAGGTTGGAAGTTCGAGCCTCCACCCGCGAAGGGTGACCGTGAGTCACACTGCCTCGAGCTACCTGTAGCGGGCTTGTATCCAAGTCTGTTTTGTTGGGTGCAGAGAGGTGCCTAGTGGGTACGCGCGCATAGCACGGCCGATAAAATGGATCGTAAATTATCGGCCTCATCGGTAGAGGATAAAAACCAAATCGCGCAAAGGCTTAAACGGGGACGTAACATCAAGGGAGGAGGACTACGGTATTTCGAAGATTAACGGAGGTGTTTTTGTATCGCACGAAGCCGCCGTGTGACTCATGGTTCAGGACGTCATGAACGAACGAACACTTGCCTCTTAGCGCCGGTGTACCGAGGACCCCTTCGCTGGTCACCTTCTAGATAGAAGATATTCAGAGACACAGTTCACAAAGAGAGAGGGAGAGTCCTACAGCTACAGGCTCCCGTGCCGAGCAAGATGATATACTGGTAGTACCCACGGCTAATTTCCATAACTTCAGCCCCTTCCGGGCTTGTTGTGGAGGAGGTCGCGGTCGCGAGAAAGAAAGAGCGATCAAATTCCCTTTTGTGCGATGTTGTCAACCCCTTGAACTCGAACCCGAGCGGATGCGAACACTCCACTCCTCGCCGGCTGCATTCCCCCATCCCGATTGACTGATCTTTCCGAGGTCGTCACAGTTGATAAAATTGTCAATTAGTTCGCGTTATCAGGTACCGCGGGCGGGTCGGTGCGCTAATCGTTCATCAGCGGTGCGCGATGCACTTTGATGGGTCACCGTTCAGGGACCCAACCGCAGGCTGTCACACCTATACAGTAGTTACCGTATACACCGAGGGTGCTATGAAAAGCTTCTGAATTCAACATGAAGATGGCAGCACTGGTAAATTAAAAAAAATAGTGAGCTTAATTAAGGCAATGGTCCGAACAGTTCTGACTCACCAAAGTTTCAGCCAGTTTGGACGCGTAGTTGCTACGAAGCAATCGTTTGAATGAGTTGATGTCCGTGTTTTTGTGCAAATGGACAAATTCATTAAGCATTTGGGGTGGAAAGGCGCCTCTGCCTACGCAGGTCAAAGATGAGTTAGATTCTGTGTATGGGGAAACTGATCCATCATCATGGGAAAGTTTAAAATTGTGTGGAATTCCCTGTTTTGGAAGGACGAACGAACACTGCTCGGACCCAGCCGTGCAGAGATTCAGGATCAATCTGTGTGCGTGGGAGCAATTCCATTGGGTCGATCGATCAAACGAACGCAATCTATCAAATTCTTTTAATCTTTGCCCGGCGTTAGCTGGTTGACAAGTTACAACTCCCTCTCTTTCCCCACCTCACCCACGCGAATACTGTCCAGCCTTCGATACGGGGTGGGTGTTTTTGGGGGCTCGCTCGCTCAATCATTCGCCCTCTCCACAACCGGCATCGTCACATATAATTAGCATGTGGTTTCGGGGAGAGGCCGTCAACTGCCGTCCCCGACATGGTATCAATTTCCGATTGTAGATTGAATCGTTTATTGGTCAATTTGCACTACAAAAATGAAAAGAAAAAAAAATGTTGGGAGCTGCACGTCTTTCGAATAGTTGCAGCAGAAGCCATCAGCAGATGCGACACCAAGCATCGTCAGTTGAACAAATAAAATAGAATAAAAAACGTAACAATAAAATAAGGCTGAATTCGCTGAAAAACTTTCAAAGTAATAAACTTAATAAGTTACTAATAGAATGATGAGATGATGGAGAGATAATAAAAGAATGAGAGTTGTAAATCCCACGAACATGAGAAATAATTGACACATTTACATAATTTGCCTATCATCATTATACTCCCTCGCTCACGGACGAGCGCCTTCGATTCGTTAAACCGGCCGTTCTTGTATCGCTTATGATGCAGCGGCGCCATCTCAAACGGGGCGTACTTCGTCCACTCTCTCCTTCTGGATGGCCTACTTGTCGCTGGGATTTACGCTACGATCTATCCCTTAAGCCATTTAATTATTAGCGCAATTGTTCGTCGATTTACAATCAAACGGCGAAGTTTGTTCATTCCGTGAGAATTTCCAAAGCAACAGTGATATACATCAACCGATTTGTCCGCAATAGCAATAGTCAGCAGCAGCAGGAACCTCATCTCACTTAGCACTCCATTTCGAACAACAACAACAACGGATGCATAAGCGTGCAATCAGCAACATCTCACATGGCCTTAGATCCACATTCAGTACAGAAAGCGTAACAACAAATCCGACAACTATAATCCCGAAAACCTGAAAACAATATACTTTTCTATGGAAATATGTCAGGAAATAAAATATGTCAGCAGAAAATGCTGACAGCACAGTACCGAGGACAAGAAAATCTCCAAAATCGAAAGAAATTAAAAACAGACAGCGAAGGAATGGAGGGAGAGAGAAACAGGGCAGAATAGAACAAAAACCTGTGATCAATTATAAACCAAGAAGGCAAAATAGGCCCGTGGCCCATGACATCCCGTTATCGCCCGGGCTCAGCCTTCGCGTGGGAGTTGGAATCGGTGAGAGATCACCCACAACGTGGGGGGGAAAAAAACACCTAACAAACAACCGTGCCTTCCACCGTACCGCAACTCGATGCGGGTGCCCCTGGACTGAAATGTAATCGGACAGTAGAGATCGAACACCGGCAGGAAACCGGCTCACGAACTTCCTGAACCACAAAACGAGAACGTTGCATAGGGTACCATAAACAAAAAAAAAAGCACCTGACAGCAATCGATCGATTTTTGAACGGCAACAGTTGAAAGACACCGGAAATCAGGGGGGTCGGCGGCGAATGGCGTTTTGCGATATTGTTTAACCACTAAACTCTCACGTAGCATGTGACATAACCTGCACCGGTACAGATAGAGCCGAAGACAAATGAAAGAGAACGATTGATAGAGCGAAGGAAGGAGAGAGAGAGAGACATGACTTTTGGTACCGAATGAGGTTGAAGTACATTTTCATCCCCGTCACATTCGGGTATTAGAACACTTTCTTGAAGCTCGCCGCTGCAGCTTCTAATTTTTCAATGCACATTCGTCTAAGGGGGACGGATTTGAGCACAGACACTCGGGTAGGTCTGGTCGCTGTGTCCCAGGCGAAAACCCGAACCTTTCAGTACCTGCCCTCTATGGTAATCAATTCGATCCGCTAGAATCTAAAAGGGGGCTGCTTTATGGGATGTGAGAGGTTAGGTGTGCTTACTTCGTTGGTTCTTCCGGCGGTGCATCTTCCGGCGCTGCATCTTGCCGTTGTCACAGAGAGCGCCCGGCGCGTCCTTTCTAGGGTTTTGCTTGAAGGCAGGCTCGGTGTTCAGGAACGCTTTGCTCGCTTGCTCTCCCTCCGAGGTCGGGGACAAAACGCGAACACTGATACACTAAATGCACGCGTGGGCTCAGCCACTGACAAATTCGAACTGTCGGTGAAACCGGACAAGACGCGGCCTTTCTCGCGGCGAACCACTCAGATGTACCGGGGACACACAAAAAACTGCGTGTGCTCGTAGTTGTCGAGAGATTGGCAAGAAATGAACGACCAACACACAACCGGCAGCCAGCCAAGCGCGGTGTCTCGTCGAATCTGCGACGGTATACGGAAGTGCCGAACTGCTGTACCCGGGCCGCGTTTCAAAAATAAACCACAACCAATAGCGAGAGAGAAAACGAGAAGAGAAAGACGGTGCGGTACGGTGGGGCAGGAAGTTGCAGGGTCTGATTGTACACTAACATGCAGTACCAGATGTTAGGAGCAAGGCACACACACTGGGCACGTCACTTCTTCGGAAGTCGTTCTTGTATAATTAAAAACTAATCGAAAACTCAATTGAGGCGTTTTTGTGTCACAAGCACGCAAAAAAATTTTAATATAATTATTCCTGGTAATACAAACACAAAATTCATCATATAACTATTTTAATTGTCGCATCAAAAATTTAATGTCCCTTGAACTTCCAAATATAAACACACATAATCTGTCAAAACACAAAACTGCCCCCCGAACAACTGTGCGAACCTTGGCCTGCGTCAGCGGTACTAGAGTTGTGATTTTTCCCAACTTTGACGTCATGACGCCGACAACCGGTGTGAAATTTCCCCATACATTTCCACATAAGACGTTCTGTTACGTTACCCGCCCAATGTGTTCTGGCTTAAAGGCCGAAAACCGTGCCGAATGCCGTGTGAAAGAGAAATTCGACGAGGACACAAAGGTAAGGGCTGATGTCACGGACCACAAAAGAGTGATGCCTCCGATGGGCACAGAGAGAGAGAGAGAAGGACGTTTTGGCCACCGTGGGGGTTTGCATCTTCCCACAGGTGCAGAGATAAACCCGTCTCAAAGGTTCCCGATATAAGTTTTCTGCAGAATTCTGCGGTGCTGTGCCCGTCTCGTCCCATCCGTTTCGAAGCAAACAACCATGCTCAATTATAAGAAAATCTCACTTTCTCGCTTTTTGGCAACCCAATTCGAAGAGAGAGAGAGACTTTTGGCGACCACAAGGCGAACGATCGCGTCAATCGCCTATCAGCCCATCTTCTAGAGTCACCCATCGGTTCCATAAACTTCCAGCGTAACTGGAAAGAATTATATATCAATAACCCACCCACCATCGCGCCACCATATACGAAGACGAACGATGTGTACGCTGATCGGCAACTTCATCAGGCTGCTTCATACGGATAGGTTTCACGGCGGTTCACGTCGCGATTCGGTGATAGAGGCGCGCACCCCGGTTACGCACGTCGCACTAATCAGGACCCGCGGATCGTTTGTCGCTATCGCGCTATCGAGTGCCGCGTGTTGATAGGTATAAATGATGGTAGCAGTCCCATTGATTGCGCTCATAAAGTCATCAACCTTGCTCACCAGCTGCAGCTGCGTTCCGCGTTGCAGACACCGTCCCGGATGGCGGGTAGAACTGTACACTGCACTAAAACTTAGTCTGGCCTAGCTTAGTCGCATCTAGCCGTCGCAGGAATCGTAGCAAAATCAGCAGGAATTCTCTCCATTTTTCCGGCGATACTGCTGGTACACAAGTAACTAAGGCCGAAACGCCTGTCGACCGAGGTAAAGTAAGCCGCGTCGCCCAATGTGTATCCCACCAGAGCCAGAGCTTTACGAAGGTGGTAATAATAATTCTTCCCTGCTCCAGTGTAGACCGCGGATTAGTTGAAGGGCGGACAAGTTTTACGACGCAGGCTGGATGCATTTAAATACTGTGGAACGCAGTGGGCCTGAACTGCGGATTGGTTACCTGGTATACTTATCACCTGGTATATGACTGCGTCGCGATAAGCTCCGACCGCTTATGGTAGAGCAGACGCGATTCCCAAGTGTTTGCCAACTCCACCGAAACAACGGTCAATGGGAATGTAGTCGGTTGTAAGCGAACGTAAGAACAACCCCACACTCGATTTTTTTTCTTTTCTGTTTGCCCTGACTAACTTCCTCTTCCGATGCGGAAGGACACTCGAAATTGAGAAACGTAACTGGCGATCGTCGTATGTATACTCTAACAGTACGGCAGCAAAAATTGATCGCCCAAGCCCTCGTGAAGCAAGGTGCAAAGTTGACCAGCTCAAAACCCTTAATAGAACGGTCAGAACGGAAAGATTATGGCAATGGTCGCTCTTATTCGTGGTGACTGACTCCTGCACTACATTTAGCCAGCGATCGTGCTAACCACAGAGTCAAGAACTCTTTATTCTTACAACAATGTGCACCGGTTTGAAGATTGAGTGTGCTGCTTGCGTAAGATCCACGTCCGTTCATTTCTATGTTGTTTGTTTTGGTTGCTCGTTTTTGTTTTCCGTCTCACCGAGGATAAGGTCCCAAACATAAGGTTGGGGTTCGCAAAACAATCACCATGTAGCAACATGGAACCATAACAAATGGTAGCCCACCCACTTTGTTGTGCTTTTGGAACATTTCATAACTTTCCTTTACGATGCCATTACATAAGGTGGACTTTGTGGGGTGGCTGAAGCTTGCGAATAGTTGCGCTAGCAATGGACGTAACGTAGTAGCTCCCTGATTCGCCACAAGTAATCTCCTAAACTCAAGTTCTCAGGGTCATCTGAAGTCAAGTGAATAAAGAGGACTGCGATGATTCCGATAAAACACCGAAATATTCGTTAATGAAGAAAGGCAACCTTAAGAGAACGTTTCCACGTTGCTTTTTCTTTTCCCTTCTCCTCAACCTCCACCAACTTTTCCCAGCTCCAGCATGTTTGAACAGGAAGAGTTTCAATGGATCGTCTTATGACCGTTACCCGGATCTGTCGTCACGGAAGATACTGAAAGGACACGATAGGCCGCAGCTAACGCACCTGAGTTTTCAATTTAAGATCATCGTCATTTCTGCTACATTTTCACTATCACTCACACCTGTTTCTTTCACATTCTCCTAGTACAAATGTACAGCGCCGTTCAGTTGGAGCTTAATTGTAATTTTTTCAATTATTGATCGACGCCGGGCACATGCCATTACAGCAGAAGCTGCGTCTCGAACAATAGAACATTAACAATTGAAACACACTAATGACGGGTACAAAAAGAAACACAATTTCAGAGGATGGAGAGGATGTCTCAATCGCCCAAACACTCACAAACCAAAAGTAATCCTCGGCAACCGACGGTAGAGATACCTTCTTATCTTCCAGTCGTTCCCGTGTTCCGTGCTACTTTAGTTTGACAGTTTAGTTTTCTAAATCAGTGTGCCCGATCAAAAGACGGCACCGACGTTCACTTTAATTGCTCCGGGTCAGATCCAGTGTCCGGCTGTGTGTATCCGTCAGTCGAAGGATAGGAACTAGGCACAGGAGCTGAGACCACCGCCGGGTGCGGCAGTGGTAGTAGTATCAGCTTCCTGAACGGCCTGTGGTTGTGTGGTAGGAACTATAACACTATTGCCAGTTGCCTGACGATCAGTCGCTACTCCAAAATCCTCAGAGCCCACACAAGCACACCTCACTGCGTGAGTATTCGTCTGGCACTGGCAGAGCTGTTGCTTTGGCAGTTTTCGCTGGGTTCTGCTAGGCCAGAAGAAAACAAAAAAAGGCATCTGATGATCAGGTATCGGTGCCCAGCAGACGCTTCTGGTGCATGCCCCTGGAGCCTTTGTCCCCATCACTGTTCGGAGAAAATGGACAAAGGATCGAACAGGTCCGAAGGCAAACGGACCCGCCTTCTAATCGCTGCTGGAACAGCGAACTGACCTTGCATTTCAAACGTGCACGTGGTGCCAAGGGAAAGTGAAGAAGGTGGTGCCCATCTGTCAGCGTATACGGCAGACCCCCTCACATCCTCCCACCCAGGTCAGATGCTGGAT
Source organism: Anopheles bellator (assembly GCF_943735745.2). Lineage (NCBI taxonomy): Eukaryota > Metazoa > Arthropoda > Insecta > Diptera > Culicidae > Anopheles > Anopheles bellator. The sequence goes on from NC_071287.1 coordinate 1,127,909, forward strand.
GCCGGAACAGACACGAAATATCGGAACTCACCAGTCGACTGACGATGCGCTTTTGGTGGGTTTCCGTTTTTCTTTGCGAGCTTTGGTTCAATGACTCTGTGTCTGCACTTGTGGTTGATTGTTGCGCGCCACCCTCCGTGCACTGGGGTGGCGGGTGATTTTGGAACGGGTGGAGTGGTAATCCACTCCTAGGTTCTCCTAGGTCACATCCAGAAGGCTGGAAAACAAAAAAAAAGAATTCTTTGGCTGTCGGCAGAGAGTGTTCTCTGCCAGTGCACAACACACGCACACACAATCACTGCCCACTAGGCTGCGATTTAATCACGATCACGTCCTTAGAACGAGGTATGTTCCGGTTTTCACAACAACCTACTCTAGAGTCCTGTCCTGTATCTTCCTCGCTCGCTCGCACTAAAAGGATAAGCGTCCAGTTACACTTCCTAGCAGGAGCAACACGAGGATCGCGCACTTCTTCCGTTCGAACGTCAAAAAAAAATCAACTGACCACAACGAACACCTCCATCCCCCATCGGCTGCAACCGGTTTCTGAGGACGTTCTGGCTTCTGCCTATGGCTGGCTGGAAGTGCTTCCAGGGTTCACCAACCCTTGCTTCGGCACTTCCCGTTCCGGCTACTGTTATGTGCCTTAGCGTCTGTCGTATATACATACGTATATATATATATGAATCTATGTATCTATTTATATATATATTTTTAAAGAGAGAGAAAAGGACGAAGAGGCAGGGAGGTCCAAGAATAGGTGAACTAGAGGACTGACGTAGAGATCTCACCGCCGGCAACTACACCACTGAGGTGCTAACTCGGTGCGCTCTCGTTTAGCTCCCCAAACTCACCGACTGCTCCGTCGTACGCTCATGACTGGCGCCAGCGCTCACCCCTAATGGTACATAGCTTCACCACGCGTACTTTAAGCCCTTTCACTCCTGCCAACGGTAGGTCCGACTCGTGTATTCACTCGTTCACGAACGACGCGAACAGATTTGCCGCGCACGCACATACACTTAGTCGTTAGGGGCACCTGTTTGCGTGGTTTTGACACTTTCGGCCAGCCCAAAGCACGTGCTAGCACCTCTCTCTCTCTCTCTCTCTCTCACACACTAACACACACTCTCCCTCTCTCTTTCAGAGAACACGTCTCGAGCAACATCAGCTTGACAACAGCGGCTGGCTCTCATAACGGTCCAAAAGGAGTATTCCTGCACGATGGATGGTTCTGCAATTATGTTTCTTCTAGTGTGCAGTACCCAATGCACGGAGGTGCTCGAAATGGGGAGTATCCCTGAAGCGCCCTAAATAACGTCCAATTCAAATCTCGGCCACATCACTTCAGCTACTTCGGATCGCGCCCGGTGGAGTGTTCCAAGGCACCATGGTTTTACTAGATCTTGATGCCTGTCGTAGCATGAACCGTGAAGGTGATATGGAAGGAGAATTCAAGTTTCGATCCGATCCGTTCCGATATCGCACCCCCTGCAGGTAGGTATTTGGTTGACTATGATCCGGAAACGACATCGGCACGATTACTAGAGCGTTTCGAAATGGAACCGCCGTTCGGTCGGAGCTAATGGTCGATTGCTACGGATAAATGCAATCGGCAAAAAAGCGCGGCAGCTAAGTATGGCGGCGCATAGTTACCACCGCCATCACATCTTGCCTAATCTAATCGATGTTAAACGAAGCCGCCCAAAACCGCGGTCTAGCCGTTGGGCGGTAGGGCGTTAACGGCGACCTGTTGACTGGAGTCGGCCCTGAGGAGGCTGCACTGACCGACGGAGAGCGAGATTCCTATCGCCGTGACCGTGACTGGACAAAACCGACCGACCGGACCGACCGACCGGACCTCGTGGACATGGAATTGGGGCAATACGGCTACGGCTACGAAGCTGAACGTGAGCCACGACTGCCACGGCTTCGAGGAAATGATTTGCGAAGGTGCGAAGCGGCTATTTGATAAAGTTTATCGCCTCATAAAGCGCTACAATGTTCCGTGCCGAGCTCAGAGGTCGAGTTTACGGCGGCCTCGTAAAAGTGCAGACGCAGCTAGATCAGGAGACGGCAAACCGATTTACTGCCCTGTCGGGCCCACTAACCTAGCTGAGGGTGGCTCAGGAAAAGAGATGATGGCTTAGTGGTCAGTCACTCTGGCAGAAGCCCCGTCCAGTCTGTGTGACCATCGGCCGTAACCTGTTTGGGGCTGATTGTTCCCTGTGTCTGTTCTGATAAGACCTGGATGAGAGGGCCGCCAGTTCAGCCCCACCTCAGCATACCACACAGTCCCGTCTGACCCTGCCCCGCATGTGATTTTATCATTTCATAATAATTATTGTTGCAACGGCCAAACAACATGGTTGAACGGAGGCGAATCGGGCGCGGGCACCTGCTTGGATATTAGCTTGGACAACGAAATCGACTGGCTTATCGTGGAGCGGATGCCTGAACACACATGAAGCTAATCAAATTTGTCATTCAAATCCGGACCGACCCAGAAACGGACGGTGAGTCTCTTAAGGGGACTTAAGAGCGCTCAACCGGGATTGTGTGCTGGACACCTTTATCAATCCGATTTCCTGGCATAAAGGAATCAATTGATTGCCTTTTAAGGCCCACGAGCCTCGCCACTAATCCCTGCGCCGGAAATCGCGCGTGGCGCTTCTGATCGATGGCACAAGTCACCCCAGACCCAGAGCTTGTACGGTTCATAAATTTTCGACAACCGAAGGACGGCGATGCTGGACGTTGGCAGGTGATAGAGGTCAGAGGCGCAGACCGTGTGTGGTTTTTCCACTCGTCCACCTGGGTGGAAGTAAATTTGGGAAAATGCGCCCGATCCTGTGCCACCCTGTCATGTATTATTGGAATTGGAATTTTTACTGTGCGGTTTTGAGTCGGGCTATCTATCTAAGGATTCTATCTCATTTCGCACACTGCACAGTTTACGTCACATTACCGGTAAGAAAGCCCCAAAATGGGTGGCATTGCATTGCATTGTGTAATCTCTCTAGACGCGGGTGTGTGCGTGTTTACGAGGGACCGACCAATACCCTTCCGCTTCCAGCATAAAACCCCACCGGGCGATCCTGGGGGCCAGATGCATTGCCGGAGCCGGATTGCCACCACTACACAGACTACATGGGGAGCGTTCTTTTTGTTCTGCGTGTGTTCCCGATGCGGTGTCCTTGACGTTGCACAAACTCCACCACCGTTCACCTGCCACCTGCCAACAACACACAACAGGTTGGATTGAGGGCAAGAACAGACCCCGGGCCGTACCGATGACTGTTGTTACTTCACGGGAATTTTGAAATTTTACCCTGAATCCCCACATTCCCCATAGCCGTCCGCGGCTCAAATTTCTGCGGCCAAAAGAGGCCGCACTACATGGGAGGGCGACTTTCACAAAATTCTACAGACTAATTTAATTATTGATTGTCTCCGTTTGCCACCGGGACGGCTCCGGCCCGGCCACTACGTTGGTGCAGAGCAACACGCAGCAGGTTTTTTTTTGTTGGAGCGAATAAAAGTAACGAATACAGAACAAGGGAAAGAGCCCCAACAAACTTTTAAGCTCTATAGAGCAAAATCCGGCATAGGTTGCAACGGCTGCACTTAGAATCTCTTTTCTGTTTCTTGTATTTCCGGGTGCAACATGCAACACCAACACATCGACACAGCACACCATACACAAAACATATTCTTAAAGGTCACGGGTCCGCCGCCACAACGAGATTGAAAAAAATAAGGGGGAAATGTAGAGATAAAGAAAGAGAGACAGCAAACAGTTTTACATAAATACATTCTAACATGAACACACACACACACAACGAAACAAACGTACGGTACGGTAATACTAAAGTAGTACAGTTTCATATTCACCCAGCAATGGATGCTCCGCAGTCCGAGACGTTCTGAGAAGTGTGTAGTGGGACAGATGCAGAGCCACTATGAATGGTAGCCGGGCGGGCGTGCGGGATGCGGGTGGTGGCGACCAGCGGTAGGTGGCGGAAGCTGGCGACCAGCCCGAACGCGGATACGGACGCAAAGTCCCGCGAAACACCTCACGCGGATGGAGGTGATGTGGTAGCGCAGTGCGGTGCTTGACGTCGTCGTCGTCGTCGCCGTCCTGCTGTATTGCTTTACCGAGCAGGATGCAATGGCACGTGCGTCACGTGTTGTGCTAGAGCAGCACTACGCGACTGTAACTGTCTTTTACACACACACAGGCACACGCACACACACACACAGATGCACGGCGGGACTGCTACCTCTGACACTACCGGCTAGGTACCGGAATCCTTCCAGCTGAGAGCCAGGCGAGCCCTGTCACCGGAACCCTACTCCACTGCACAAATCCCCGTAGCAAAGCATATCGTAAGACAGAAGGACAATGACAAAGGGTGCTCCATAGTTTCACTACTGTAAGAATCCGCTCGGAAAAACCTCCTACAAATCCGCCGCCAATCTGTGCCCGTACGGTTCCCACGTGCCGACTTGCGTCATAAGCTTCGCGGAGGAAATGCCCTCCCCTACTATTATGCCTGGCAGAACCATGCCAAATGCCATGCCACTGCGCCCCCCCGTGACACAATTGGAAAGACACAAATTTTGGAAGACGTTTCGTGGTTGGAATTGCGAGAAATTAAAGGTTCCCCAGCTCCCGTGTCCCGTGTACTTGTGCAGCTTGCCAATTTTTTGTGCTTGAAACTTGGCAACGACAATTTTCGCCTAAGTACTACTCTTGGCTTGTTACTAAAGGAAAATCAAATACGGCTCAGGGGTCCCCAATACACCTACAGTAGACAGATGCTGTTCATTGAGAAGTTTTTGTCATTGTGTTACATGATGTGCCGCGATTAGTTTGATTGACCATGGGTACCGTGGAGTAGATGGGATAAGATGGGAAGAAGCAGCAGCCTGCAGTCACTGTGTCCTGCTGCTCGCGGGGGGGGGACACCGCTGCTACAACGTATAGGACTGGGGTCTAGACTGGAGTTTTTGATAAGATGGAAACGCTGTGATGCTGTGACCACCCGAGCGGGACACCAATTGACTCACTTAGGGGTGGTAGAAGGGTGGATCACACACCGGGATCAGAACCGGGCGCCTCTCCAGCTCACAGATCAGACATCCGCCAAAAACCCACCAATGTACAACGAAAGCCACAGGAGGAAAAGGAGAACGGTGGGAGACGCTACGGTTAGCCTTTTCAGCAGCACCTGGACTCGGACTCGGGAGCCCGCGCACGTTGCACAAACCAACACCGGCACGACTCGTGCTTCGGAGCCTCGCTTTTCCGGGGCCGCTGAATACACAAGAGACGAGGGTCACCGAGAACCCTTCTAGGTGCGATGCGATGCTCTCCCGTGATCGATTCGTTCACATTTTGATTCACTATGAGCGTGGTCGCGGCCAAGAACATTACTGCTTCTCCTTGGTCCCTGCCCAATGAAAGAGAGAGAGAGATAGAAAGAAAGAGAGAGAGAGAGAGAGAGAGAGACAAAGAAACGGGGGAAAAAGAAAGCGAGAGAGATAGAGGGAGAGAGAGAGTGAAGACAGGACATTACCATTCCTGCGCAGTGCGGCGGCGGCGGCTGCAAGACAAATTAAGTAGCGTCCTCTAGCGATAAAAGTGGTCACTAAAGTCCGAAAGTCTGTGTGGTTTCACACTAGGTGGCGCTGCCAAACCCGGGTCCACTTAAACTGCTGTTACAGCTCATGGAGTTAACGATTCCCCGTCAAGCGTGTATGTGTCCGTAGAGATCGGAGTGCGGAATCGATCGCCATAAGTGAATCATTATTTTCCTTCGACATTGGAGGAACCACTGAGCGGATGTATGTTCTTAAGCCTCGCCTGCCCGCTCGTCTTATCACGTGCCCGCGTTATGCTGCTAATCACTTGCAAAACAATATCGTCGACTCCATCGAAATGTTGGATTTCTTTCGGTCCGGGCACTCCCAGGGCGTGCGAATGCTGCTACCCCTGTGCACATAGTATGGACCTTTGATAAAGGCGCGCGTTTATCAGCGTGCGATAAGCAGGTCGAATACGATAGCGTTGACTCATTCCGGGCCAAACAGTAATCGGATACACCTGACGGCCTCGACAGTCAATAGGGAGCACGCAGAATACAGAGTGTACAGAGTGCGGCGATCGCGGCTGTATCCTTTCAGCTGAAGGTTTCTGGCAGACTAGGCATCGTGTTCAGGGTGTGGCTCTACGGTCTTGGAAAACAATCAACCGGAACTCTCAACTTCAAAACGGCATGATGCGTCAGCTGTGCAGCCTATGTCGGTTAGTGTTGCAGGCCAGTCGCAAACACGCCAAGCCTCTCATACTGATCACATCGTTCGTCGTGTTTGTCTGGCTAATCCTCGACACGGTACACCGGCCAGAGTTTGTACGTCAGAACAATCCCCCCACCGGTGACACAGATCGTTGGGATGAAACGAACGTGCACCACTTCCTGACGCTGCTCGACATCGATCCGAACGCTACGGCATCGAAGGCAGACTGCTGGCCGCCGACCAGCGGTGGTATGCTGGTGTCGGCGTTCGCCGGGAGCTCCCTGGTCGAAAACCTGTGGCACTACTTCTCGCTAATCGCTGTCATTGCGAACCTGCGAACAATGGCTCCCTCTGGCTACACCGTGCAAGGGCTGCTCACCCGATCTGCCCGCGACCAATTGCGCCAGATGTTCGTCAGGTAACGAATGTTCCAGAAAGGAGAGACAATCTGTCTACGTGGTGCTTAACCTACTTACGTTAACGTGACTACTTACTTACTACATCTCTAGCATACCGTACGTAGTGATCGATGAGCGTACGTTTGACTGCTACGATCTTAGCGCTGCGTGCGTTCTGAACGATATTAATCTTCTAGATGTGCCAGAACGCGGCAATCAACTGTACATCCTTAACAACAACGTTAAACGATTGTATGAAATCGTCAAAGTGCAGTGGAAGGAGCAATGGGTTCACTTCAAGTAAGCATCCCTTCCCCATCAACCATCGAATGTTGCCATATGTTGCTGATGCTGACCCATCCACCCATCCACTTCGTCCGCACAGCGTTGGCGCACACCCTCGACAGTGGGCGTCCCAACTACTTGCCAACATTGGTCGTCAGGCAGTACTGTCCGATCCGAGCGACCACAGCACCGGCCAGGCACCGAACACACAGTTTGTGTGCCTGAATGTCGGCGATGACGATGGGCTTCCGTTCGAGTACTACTTCCGAGCGGTTGCCTTCCAGCGCAAAATGCACGGCACCGATGGCACACTGGTGTTCGTGGCGCTTTGCGAAACGCTGACCGGAACCGTGTGCAAGCTACTGAACGCCCCGGCGGAGCACATCTACACCGTGCAGCGGCACGACGATCCGGCCACTAATTTCGTGCTGTTGCAGCTATGCAACCATACGATCGTGTCAGCTGAGTTAGATATTTTCCCAGCGCTACTACGCGACGAGGGAACGACGGTCATTTACGAGCGGTACACCGATGATCTGCTGATGGAGCTGACAAACCTCAAGGAGAACTGGTATCCAATGCTCTGACCCTAGCTATTCTACTACCAGAACGATTGACCGAACATTTATGCAAACCCCGTCATCACCATAATGGTGGGTATTTGAGAGCGTTCCATGGATAGGTATTATAGTATTTACGCATCCATCCATTTACGGATATCTTCGCCGCACCGCGGACAGATCAGCACCGTGACAATGTTTATGCTTATGAGGTAGGTTGAAGTTGTTGAAGGAAAAAACGAAGCAGTGTGACGAAGTCCTGGAGCCACTTCGTCCGGGTGGCAGGGGGACCAGGGAACAGAACTGAACTAATTGAATTTGTGTGAGTTTGAAGTTAATAAACAGTATGGCAAAAGGCCCACAGATTTCATATGTATTTTTTCCGATTCGGCCAACTGATCGCATGGCCAAGAAGTCAAGAAATCAATCAGATATCTCTTTAGATCCAGAAAGCTCCAGCAACATGGCGCGGAACAGTTGTGTGTAATTATGATGAACCATTCAAAACGGTTTTCTTGGTGCCCCAAACACATTGTCGAAACTGCTATTAAACTTAAACCGTGTTTCATTAAACACTTGATGCTCTAGCCTTTGAAACCGAACTAAATTTCAATTGAATGTTTATTTTAGCGTTATATTCAGTTGCCAAAATAGTTCTTCTTCAAGTATAATGTTTTTCGGATGACTTGCAGTTGAGCTGAGTTGAGGTTTTAATTCATAACACTCCCTTCGTATTCTCCCAATCGATCGGCTCGATTAATAAACTTCTTTTCTGTTTTACTAATGATAATACATTCATGTTCACAGGGGACCAAATTCAAACTCTTAACATTCACGCCAATATTTCATACGCGGCCTTCTTCCCGATCCCCGGAAACGTCCAAACATAAAAAACTAATAAGTATGGATTTGTGCTATGTGATTCTCATTTCAAAACTAGGCGCACTTCTAATAACTAGTGTTGCGACATTGCTTGCTTTTCTTCTGCTTTTCTAATTTTTAACGATGTTTCTCTAGCAAGCTACACCGAATCGAAACAATATTTGTTTAACGCATGTACAGCACACTGGTTCAGTGCAGTTGGTTGGAAAGGAATGGCAGGTAGACGCAATGCCAACAAATAAACACCAAAACTGATTAAATATGAATATGAAGAAAACTAGTAGTAACTCGTAGTAACCAGATTAAGATTATTCTTGTAAGAAGAAAGAAATGATTTCAATGTTTGCGGCGAGAACTGGAAGTATACTTCGATGGGGATCGGGAACGGCGCAAGTGGCGTGACCGCGAATGGCTCCGATCGCGGTTGTGCTTTTCGTCACGGTAACGCTGTGAGCCGTGAGATTGTGACGAAGAAGTTTTCTTCACCTCGGCGTCGCGATAAAGATGTGAATGGCCGTGTCGCGATGTTGCCGGATTTGCGGTGCATTTCTGTGGTGGTGGGTTCTTCGTCGATGACGACGAGGAGTGTAGGGAATGAGAGCGGGAACGACGAGACCGTTGACGTGATCTACCGGAACGGTTTGATCCAGAACAATGACCCGATCGCGAACTAGACGATCTAGACGAAACGGTCGACCGGGAACGGTGGCGGCGTGACCGCCCACGGTCACTCACCATCGATGCTGATGACAACGAGAGCACCGAACCCGAAGCTTGGGTGTTCCCAGCATGTAATTGTTCACTCTCACCAAGTACTTCCCCAGGACGATGACCACTCGTTTCCTTTCGTTCGTGACTAACAGACCGAGCTTTCGAAGAATTTTGCCCAGATCCATTGGACGGACCGCTACCATCGGAGCTCAGTTTAAGAGTAGATTCGATTGACCACAGTATCCCAGCCGTGGCAGCTGGTCGCCCAGAAGATTTGCTCGTGTTTTCCTGGCACTTTGGTAACTGTGCGGCATCATAGCATGTCGGCAGGAAGTCGATGGCATTGGACACTGGATTGCGCTGGATACCTGTGGACGATGGTAATCGTTCGGGATGGAGCAGCTGGTGATGTTGGAGTTGATGGTTCGATTCGCCAAAATTACCATCACCGTTTTCAATTTCCGTAGAGCTGATGGTCGTAGGTTTCGTCGAGGGCATAATCGAAACGTGCGTTACGTGTGTCTGCCGGACGGTATCCCGCGGATTGCTAAAACGCGATATCCGCTTATTGTGTCGCTTACGCTCTGCTGCAAAAGGATTCAAAGATACCATAAAAATAGAAAAATAAACGAAAAGAGAGAGGAAAAGAAAAGAGAAAGAAACGAGGGAGAGACAAAATGAGAGAAAAAGAGAAACAAACGAAACGGGAGCGCAGAAGCAATGGAAGCAGGTGGGACTGCATTTGATGATTATCGATGGTCAAAAATATCAGGGGGGAAACCTATGAGGATGGGATATACGGACGATATTGGCGCACGACCAACTACCCCGCCCGTAAAAACAAACCCTTACAGAAAGCATCAGAGATTAAAATTGTCTCTGGTGCAGGCTAAGACAGCGGTTGGACAATTTTTTGGCATTTTGGCAATTTTTTATATAGATGGAACGAGGAATAATTAAGTGCAAAACAAAAAGAGACTCGAAGTAAAATATACAGAAACAAAGGAGGATTCTTCACATTAACACACTTCTAGTGCAGCTCCTCGCTTCAGAACGTTCCGTAAATGTACCGGAAAAATAAAGGAGAAATGCGTCGACACCAAACACCAGGGTGGTGGAGATGCATAAGACACTATTGCCAATAAACTCATTTCACACCATCGCGAAAACAACGAAACAAGGCATTCGTACACGGATGGAAACAATTTCTAACGAACCTTGTCTCGTCCTTAAAAAGCAAGATAAACGAAGAATGGAACATAAAGAACCTTACCGTATGAGGGGATTGTATTTAGTTTATCATTAACACGCCAAGTCTCACCGTCTTTTGGTCGACCCGTAACCTTGGTGATAGCTTCGCGGTCTTTGTTGGTGCCATTCGCTAGATCGGTGGTACCGTGACGCTCCTGCACCCGATATGTATCCACCTCGGCGCTTTCGTCGCTGACGACATTCCCCACGCCATTGTCGTTCTTCGTGCACTCGATTTTATACGCCATGGGCTGGTTTGCTTCCCTCTTGCCGGCCACTTCCAACTGGCCGCGACTTTCCGCAAGATTTTCCTCTTCCAGACATTGTTCAATTTTGGAAGCAATTGGTTGAAACTCACGTTGCTTCCTGCGTATTCGTTTCTGAAATGAGAAAACATTCCAAATAAGGTAGCTCAAAAATTTTGAATCTTTCGAATTGTATGCCGATTGTTACAGATGAGGTTCGCACCTGGAGGTATTGCTCAATGGTCGCATCGGAAAAAGTATCGTCCGGCGGCTCATCGCTATCACTATTTTTATCGTCCCGCTCATTTTCAGGATTTTCATCAGTCTTTCGATCATTCACCAGCTCATTGCAGTCTTCCTCCTCCTCGTCACTATCGCCATAAACTACAAGACCTAAAGAATCAGAAACACCGGTACGGTATAAAAGAGCAGAAACAGATATTAAACTCACTCAACTAGGGCAGCGGTTTGGTGGTAAACAAAAGCCATCATTGGAGCAAACATACACAACTAGTAAATTTTTTGAAATGGCTATAGCTCCAGACTACATTAGGGATTACGTCAAATTTTCGAAATATGTGTATCTTTTGCACCGACTACTTACCAACTCCTCCGATGCATGTGACTCGACCGGTTTCGGTACGTCGCGTTTGCGCTGGTATAACTGTTCAATTGACACGGCAAAGGGCAATCAAAGTAATCCGAAGTTATAGATCAAAAATAGATGCACATAGTTTGTGAATGAAGATTGCGATTATGGGCCCAGCGTAACGGTTGGAAAGAAAATACATCAAAAACAACGAGAGACAGGACGTCCTTCGGGAATAATGTAGCGAAATTAAAGAGTGTGCGAATTTAAATGCTGCTGGAAAAATCTAACCAACGCGTACTACTTCTATTGGTTTCCTCTGGCCCCATATAGAGGACGCTTTACAAGGAAGTCGATCAAAGAAAAACATCGTTAGAAAACTAGTTACATTTCTACCCCTACTTTGAGCATTTAAGCCACATTAAGGACCAAGGAACCAATTATACCCGAAAGAAAAAAAAACAGACGATGATACTACCTTTACGCTGCAACTTGACGTGAGTTTCTTTGGCTATGCGTACAATTTCTTCGTTTGTCACCTCGAGTAAAATATTTGTCAGTATAGTACGCATCGATTCCTTCTGGAAACGAAACCCAAGATGAAAAAGGTAAATGAAGAAATCAAGGTTTACAGTAAAAACAGCAAGCTACGTACCAGCTGTTGGGCACGCGTGGTACGAACATCCGACTCGACACATTTCTTCGATTCACCAGCTTCGGTTAACTTTGGTTGCTTCTGTACGGCAGCAGAAGAAACGCACGCAGGTGATTTTTCTGACGGCTGAATGATGTCCGGCTACAATGAGATGTCAAGGAATAAAGATAATACAGGAAAAGAAAAGTGTCACACTACGTACTTCAGGGTAACATGGAAATTCTGCTTCCGGACTTTCGGTATCCGTAAGGCATCGTTGTTCGCTGAGCGCGTCGTTTTCGTCGGTTCGCCTAAGCAGCTGTGTTCGCTCCATTTTGCGTTGCTTGTCCTTCTCCATCTTTTCAAGGCCCTCGCGAATCCACGCTGGTAGTAATTTGCGCTTGGCATCATTGAGCGTCCCTGCCGATTCGATCACAGAACCCTTTTTCACAGCCAATGTGTCACTTCGGGTCGTTTCGCTGAATTTGATTGCGTGATCCATCAGCCCGGGCAGCCTGGGTTTAGGTTCCACGCCCATTTTCGTTCCTGGACCTCGTTCAGTGGACGCATCCATGAGAAACCGGCTTCTCACACGTTTACCCTGATGTTCGGATGGATAGCTGTGACCGGACTTGGTCTGCCAGCGCTCCTTCATCCCCGCTGATTGCCTAACGGATGACGCACTCGACGATGATGCAGTGGTGGAGCTGGGGAATGTTTTTTTCTTGCTAACCACGCGGTCAGGCGATGCGTGGTTCGAAGTTGCGTTTGATGCGACATCCGATGCGATGGACGCACCTTCCCAGGCAACAGTGCCTCCTTCCGGGGACCATCCTTTTGGGCTGGTGCTAGATTGCTGCGTGATCGACTCGGTCTGCCATTTACCATCCCAATCGTGACCACAAATGATAGGCGGTGGAGGCATTGGAGGCAGCGGCAGATTGGCGGACTGGTCGTCATCTTTTTCCACTTCCATTGGCGCCTCGCCTTGCTCTTCGTACGCGATTATACGAGGCGGCGGTGGATAGCTACAACCATCATTGAGAATACTGCCGGGTGGCAACATTCCCGGGACAGATGTGACGATTGGCATCGCTTCCCGCATTTGTATCCATTGTTGGGCCAGAGCACCCCAGTCCACTTGGTCATTGTCCATGTTTTGATAGAGCGATGGGTTGAAAGTTGCCCACTTGGTGTCCGCCAGTGGGAAACCACTCTCAACGTCGCACTCACCGAACAGGAGACCGGGCAAGGTTGGTACTGCAACATTGTATATTGACGCCACCGGCGGTACCCGCCCGGGGCGCGAACCAGTGTGCGAATTCATCTTTCAGCAGGAAAACCTCTAAATTGCTGACCGATCGTTGGATTGATCACACGGAGCAGACCACACCAACACGTAAATTTCCATTTGTCACACGATTCAAGCCAACAAACTATGTTTGAATCAAAACAATCGTAAGATTTCTATTTGTTTTTTCATGGCCAACAATCTAAAACAGTACGACGGAAACGATGCACCGCTCTAGCGCTACCGAGCATAAAACTGTGTGGCAACTCCAGAGCACAAACGGCAGTGTAAAACGACGAGTGAGTAGAATGTGACGTTAGGTAGGGTTCATTAAGAAGAAATTGAGAACAAAAATGCATTCGCCACCACGAAAACAACTACGGTGTGATAAGTGTCGGTATCAAACTATATAACAAATGACAGCGCGTGTATAAAACACCGAATGAAACTATCATTTTGTTGACCTATAGTCACTATATTTGTTTTCTATCAAGCCTGACCTAAGCGATGTCATTTCATGTCATTTCCTGTCATTTCCTGTCGTTTGGCGATGCTTCATTCTATTATATAGAGTGTCAGTATTATATAGAGTTACATCGCCCTGTAGTTATATAATTAGCTTAATAAGTATACACCCAGAAAAACCGATAAATGACTAAAAGCGATCGTTATTGATAAAAGGAAATGCGAAACTAACGATTGGTAAAAAATAAAATCGCATTGCAGATGAGCGTCAAAACGAACTGTCAAAAGTCAAGCGCAGAGCGAATTTTTGCTGTGTCATAAAACAGTTTGTTTCGGTGTGAAACAAATGTAAACAATATAACATTAACTACAATTACAATTTTATTACCGTACGTTTCTGTAAACGTGCATCATACTTTCGCAATTATATGTTTAAAGTTTAACCCATCCATTGCAGCAGTTGAAGCAGTGGCCGGAGAAACTGCGACCGAACAGCGAATGCACTATGGGAAATGTGTATGCAGTGGATAGACATAAATGGTTTTAAGCCCGGTTCCAACTTTACGATAATCGTAGCGACACATCGTAGCGATGCATCGTAACGTGTGGACCGGCGTTTAGGAAGAATCAACGGACTTTTCGAAACGTTTTTGTTTTCTTTTCAGGTGTTTTGATTACATTCAACATCTTATAACCGTTCAAGTATAATAAATAATCTTTTTTCGATCTTTTAATCTTTCAATTTTAACGCCTGAGCTATGCAATCTGCATGACACTAACATGTTTTAATGTTTAATCGCCTACAAATAATGAATTTCTGATTTTTAAAAATCTAACGCCTTACGCAGAGAAGAGTGTAAAAAAGAATATAAAATGATCGAGGATCCTTACCCATTGCGTTTCCTACAAAGTTCCACATAGAGTAGAAAACTGTACCCATTAGCTGTGAATTGGCAAACACCAATGTAAAACACCAAACCAAACAATCGAGAAGCTCCAAGACCAAGAAAAAACACAGAACACGAAGAAATAAATTCGATCAAAGCGCTTCTTCCTAATTTATTCACTTAACGTATATCACTATCGAACATGCATACAATGTGTAACTGGTTGGTTTTTACTGATACGTTAAAATTAATTAAAGCTTGCCTCTACCGCTCCCTCGTCTCCTGATTTTATCCGTTTTCTTTTGTTTCCACGCGCCTCAAATTCTCGTGATCATGGAAAGTGGTCCCACGGGCCGAATGCTGCGACGACTGCTGGTACGCCCTACGTAGCCTGAGGATAACGTCGAGCGTGTCGGTATGGTTCGGTACAAAGTAGCACCCGGTGTACCGCTGCCGTCGGTGGCTGAACTGTGGTAAACGGAACCCTGCAGCATGTCCATCGCAATGGCCCCAGTCATGGTGGGCTGGTACACGAAGCAGTACTTGTGCGCCTTGGCAGCACTACCCGAGATACGCCCGCTACGATGGTTGCCCGTCGATGATGTGATGCTCCGCAAACCACAGCCGACACCACCACGCGCCGAATGTAATGTGTGGGCGGGTGGCGCTGAAAGTGAGTTGCTTAGCGACGGCCTATCATTGGTGTCAGTCAGCGCGTCCTTCAACCGTCCGACTCCTGCTGATGGTGCCACGGAAGCACACTTCAGCAATGCCCCATCCTGGAAACCGTAGCCGTACGAGGCGACCTCCTTCGGTCCCGTGGCCAGCTCAGTTGAGTGGCGCAGCCAAAGCCAAATGCAGACACAGGCACCTCCGAGCAGAGTGAAGGTCAGCCGCAGGAATGTCGGCAACGAGGAGAAGTGTGCCACTGTCTGGGGGCACGGTAACGGCGCAGCAGCCCCGGAATCGGCGGGCTGGCACGGTTCCAGTACGTTATCGATGCGCTCGAGCATCCTACATACGGTGGCGGCGGTGGCCGGCGCCATGTAGCACACGCCGAACGTGAGCACGTGAGCGAAGACACGCGACAAGTGTGCCCTCTGATTCCAGCCGGCCCGTAACCGGGCAAGGGCAAACAGGGCGAGAACTAGTAGCAGCGCACCGATCAGCAGCAGCAGCAGCGTGGCTAGCTCTTCGACGAACCCGTTCGCCCCGGTACAGAAGCCGGTTAGTTCGAACCGCTGGATGTTGCCGCGTAGCAGTGCTACGATGGGGAACGCGAAAGGGACGACCCATGCTAGCACGTGGAACAGGCCCGAGCGACGTTCCAGCGCTTCGCACGACCACTGTTTAGCCGTGCTGAGATACCAGCAAAGCGCGAAGATCAGCCACCAGGTGGTGGCGCTCAATACCAGGTAGTGCTTGATAATGTAGTAAGCCAGACATTGCGAGGTAGTGATAGTACAGTCCGAACGGCTAGCATCCACTGCGCCGACGCTACTGCTACCCTCGAACGCATTGCCCGGCACCGTTAGCATCAGGGCTAGGTCGACGTTGGACTGCGGCACGTCACGCTGCTCTGCCCCCCGGTCTCCACCACCACCATGTAGAATGGTGCGCTCGAGATGGCACAGCCCCAACAGGTTGTAGCAAAGCGTCATGAAGAGGATCGGCCGGTCGGGGTAGTCAAGCCGGCCGTTGGCCCGCGCCCAGAACGTAACCAGTGACATCAGCGTGAAAACGAAGCAGATCGCCGATAACACGAGGGTCCACCACTCGATCAGGTCCTTCTGCTGTTGGCTGTACAGTGCATCGATCGAGGGACCGCAACGCGGTACGCACCGGTCATACTCTAGGCTGTAGTTGGCCGGGCACGGTGCTCGTGGCTCGTGGCCGCTGGCTCGTGCGCCACTGCTATCAACGGAAGTTCCACCACGTTCGTCCATCCACGGTATGACAAGCGAACCGTCGCCGGGCCACAGTTGGTGGGGCATACCACTCACCCCATTAACGCCTTTGCTGGACACCGCATCGACTGCACCTAGTGCACCGCCGCTCGTTAACGAAGCGTCACCGTCGGGATGATAAAGGGGTTGGGGCTGGCGCAGGAGTGATGTTAGGTTCTCGATGGACCAACTTTTCATGGGGCCGACTTCCAGCACTTGTTGGGTTGGCGGCGGTGCCGCTGATAATGGTAGCGGTGCCGATGTGGACACCGCCGTTGTGACCAACGTGCCGTGGAATGCTCCATGCTCCACACTCCCCGTTGCATCAGGAGGCACCTGTAGGTGAAACGAATTATAATCCTTGCACCAAACGGTGGTTGGGCCCAGTAACGCTCACCTGCATGCACAGTTCCTGCTTCTCCGGCTGTGGCAGGGTCCGGCAGTCGAGATACGTCGGCCACAACTTCCCGTTGGCTGGATCACTGAAGCACTCGCGGCGTACCTGCTCGCAGAGCGATCGACACGGGTGCACTGGACGTGGTGCGTTCGGCGAGCAGAGCGGAAACAATGATGAGCAGAAGAGGAATAGTGCTTGCTTCGAACATCCAGTATCGATCACCGGACGCAGCGAGTTTATCTGAGGAACGATTACAATGTAAAACAATCAATTGATACCTTTTCGCCCATTGTTAATACAGACGTCCCATGCATCGATAAAGTCCTATAACACAACTTTTCAACAAGAGAATATAAATACGTTTAAGAACGGGAAAAAGAAAGAACCTGCACTTCGAGCGCATCGATTTTTGTGTTCCATCGCTTCTTCTTCGACTTCCTATACCCTTTTTTAAAACGATAGTGTTAAAACGGCAGTAAAGTAAACAAAACCCGAAGCGATCCGGGAGTTCGCCACAGAGCGGCAGACACAGAGCGCGGCAGACAGAGAGAGAGAGATAAGTTCGGAATTTCTCTTTGATCTTCCGGCTGTCATTAAAATACGAGAAATACGGATTCTGTGCTGCGTCCGAGTGTGGAGCCCACCAATTAGCAGTTTATTGCCAGATTGCCGGCGATCTTCCGCCGTGCCCGACGTAGACATTACACGACACGCTTTTGAACGCCGAAGCGGAACCTGTTTGAAAAATATCTATTATTTTCGGGCGTTGGGTCGGTACGTCGAAAGTAAGTGGCCGAGTTCTGTTGGATTTTGTCAAGGTTCCGCTGCGAGATTTGGAGCCGAACACTTGCGCGCATCCCTTCGCAGATATACTTCGCAACTCCCGAGTGTCTGGAAAGCATTCGATGGCATGAGGAGGAGTCGATTCTCTGTGTGGATGCTCCCTATCTACCCGTGTGGTTAAAAACAGTGCCAGAATGGAAGCCAATGTGATGAGCGATAATAGCGGACGGTGTGTAGCAAAACGACAAACGATACCGAAAGGCATCGACCGGGGTCGGAGTCATGATGAAAGGTTGAAAATGGAGAGTTTGAGTGGTAAATTAGTGGATTCCACCAGCAGCTCCACATGCACACAGTCATTATCTTGCGAGCCGTTTGATCTAAGCCGCAACGTTCTCTGGGATTTTCTTTTCCGTTTTCGCCTTTCGCACGATCACTCGATCGCCACGAGCACAGTGGAAAAAGAATAATCGAAGCATTTTACACCAAAAACGCCGGCTTTAATCAGCCAACATAGGACAACCGTACGACAGGAAGAGGGAAAAAGAAAATGTAAAAAGAAGAGAATACATATATATATATATATAGACCCGAGTACGAAATACGTAAAAGTAAGCTATGCGTTGTAACATCGAAAACCTGCCAGTCCACAATGGCGTGAATTGGTAATATCTTGGAGATTTTTGGCCCATATTTTCTCGAATATAGAAGGTTTACCAAGAGGGACGCCTCCTAGGAAAAGAACCTACTCCTACAGCTAAACCGTTAGATCCCCAGCAAGACACATCGGCCAAATGCGATGGGGCACCAGCACCAGCGTACACCAGGAGAAAACAGAACGCTGGCAAACAGGTGGGGAAGGGGAGCGGAGTTTAGTGCTGAACGCTAATGGAAAAGCTCGCCCAGACACACGCTGATAAGATTGTTGTACGCTTCGCAGCGGCGGCGGCATCTGCAAGAAGGTCCATCGCGAGAAGGAACCGTAAGGAAAAAAAAAAGCACTTTGCGGAGTAACCACTACCTTTCCCCATTCGGCGGTGCGCGTGAGATTTTCAGATCGCACTCGGGCGCTCGCGCCTTTGAAGCATATTCGAGTTGAGGCCCGGCGAGGCCCGGAGGACTAGATATCGTCCGGACATTATTAAAGAGAAGATCATTAGCGAGTATTAGCAAGCGAATAACTTTAATTTCATCGGAAAGATCAGCATTTTCCCGGTGCAATCAATTTCAAAGAAGCCTACAGCTACAGTGAACACTTGATATATGGTGCCCTACATCCTCGCTGTAGTATTTTAACTGAAATTTAAAATTTAGGGCTAGATAGGGATGGTTTACATTAAAGCAAACAAAGACCTCCAACTTGGGCAAACGATTTACGATAAATGTGAAATGAGAGTGCATTGAGTGAGGTGCACCGGTAGGCCTGCTTCCCTTATCAACCACAGGACCGAGGACGACGCCGAAAAGCACTCTCCTAGTCTACGCGTACTACGAAACCGAACTTGTCGCGGAACCGCTTCGTTAAATCCCCAAAACACTGCCCGGAGTTGATGAACGGGAGCAACGGGGGTCCATTTTCTTGAAAGAATCATCGGGACATTCGGCGCCTGGAGTTCTCGAGACTGTGGAGGACCAGATCCAAAAAGTTGTTCCCGAAGGTAGTATTACGGACACAGACACGTGTCCGGAGCAATACCAAAAAAAAGTCAGTGCCTTCAAAGCATCCGATTGCGGGCGGGTGGGCGCTCGGTTTGCTTTGAATCTGATCGAACTGATCTGGCGTCCGGGGCGAGGACTTCCTTAGCCGTGACGGGAACGTCGCCGCCGAAGATGACGCCGAGGACAGGTGGAGACGCGTCCCGCCTTCGGAATGTCGAAAGACGATGGAACAAAGCTAAATTGCTTCGTTTGAATTCTTCCACGCCGCAATATTTCGGCAAAGAAGACCGACCGGGAAAATGAACCGTCCAGATGACGGCGGGGCCCGCTCTGAACAAAAACAGAGAGCCGCCTGAAACCTGCTGTGTGGGGAAGCGCCTTGCAAGAATGCTACGAGCGCTTCCCCCCCCCCCCCCCCCCCACGCAGTGGAAAGTTCGCCAAACGGATTGCCCTTCTAAGACGCGACGGGGGGGCTGTGCGCTGAAGGGTCGGGGTGGGTATTGGGGTGCGTTGAGTGCAAATTACTGAACGGTTGAAGCTGACAGAGAGGGTACTGCGAAGATGGGGGCGCGGTGGTGAAGGCATCGGAAGATCAAAACGAAAATACCGGTCCCTGCTCTTTCGCTTTCTCTCATTCTCTCTCTCTCACTCTTTTACTCTAGTTATCTGTCTCTCGGCCTGTCTCTATTTCTTCTGCACCGTCCTGACCTCCTGCGCTCCCCTAGCTCGGAGACTTCAGACTTGGACCCGGGCAGAAGCGGCTCACAAGAACTGGAGGAGCTTTGTGTGAGGTGCGCCCCCCTCCCCGTAGGCCCCGCTAGTCGCTTCTTGCGCCGTTTATGCCCTGCTTCCTTCGTTTTTTTTTTCTACGTGTGCAGTCGCGCTTTTATTGTATGCGTTGCCTTTGGATCTTTCGTTCGCCCGGCAAGTATCGCTGGCTCGCAGACCGCTCGCCTGAGACGGCCGGGTTATGTGTGGCGGCCCCCTTTTTCTGCTTTGCCGAAAAAGGCTTTTATCTCGCTTCAGTTTCTCCCGAACTGGCACAACGCCGCCACGGCCACACAGCCTTACTTATTATCCTTCTCTTCTTTGTGCATTCGTGTTCGCGGAGCGCTCTATTGTACACTCTTCTCCATATTCTTCTTTCTTCTTGTTTTGTGATTGAGTTTTTTTTTTGACAGACTTACGCCAGGTTTTCCGCGCTTCGCCTAGGGTGATCAGGAAGAGCCGGAAGAGCCCCCGTGCCCTGGAGACTCTCCGAGCCCGGTCTCTGCCCGCGCAGGCATCAGCGAGAAAATTGTTCGCCCCCAACGGACAGATGAAAAGCCCTGGTCGAATCCCGGTTCCGTCCGGGTTCCGGCAATGGATCAGTTGTGTCGTTCTCGTGCCACAGCGATGATTCGATCGTTCGAATGGCCAGGCGTCGGCATCCTCGAATTAGCAGTTCGGAGTTCTCTCTCTCTCTCTCTCTCTCTCTCTCTCTCTCTCTCTCTCTCTCTCTCTACCTCCCTCTCTCTCTCTTTCTCTCTCTCTCAGCAGGGTTAATAGACGAAAAATAGACGCTTGCCGCCGGTCGACAAGCGACTTTTTAGATCAACGTATAAACAACGCTTTTGACCGCGCGAAACCGAACAATGGCATGTGGCTATGTGGTGGTGTCTGAACCAACTGCCGGTGTCCCGGTGGCCCAACAGTAGTGCCGCCGTTGGCCCGTGGCGCTGTTTTTACGCTGCACGATGTCATTTATTACCAGTTCTGCAATTTTATGGCTGCCGCTCCATTAGCATTAGCGTACCGCTGCTGCTGCTGCTGCTGGTCAATTCGCCTGCTGGCTGAAATGGTCATCTTATCCCCCTACCCTACCGACAGGCCGCTGATTTCAAGAAGGACAGGACAGCGGATGGGTACGTGTGAAATAAAACACCCAGCAGGAACAACATGAATAACGTCCGTTCGATCGTTCGCTCCTGCTAGAAGGGTTAGTGTGAAAATGCCGCATCCCGCGGCCGTACGGTTTTTTTCTGTTTGTTGCCATATTTTGTTTAGTTTTGGAACTTAATTTTATGATTTCACAGGCCAATAAAATCGTGGAAGTGCGGCCAGAACCGATGATCATTAAACATCCTCACCATCCGACATCAAAAGCCAGCGGAGCAAGAAAAGGGAGCAGAAAATGAGAGAGAGAGAGAAAGAGAGAGAGATGAAAAAATACAAACGCCTGGGCCGCTGGCGGGCGATCGGCTAGTAGCCTGCCTGCCCAACGTTAATAATTTTATTCGATCGTCACCGCCCCCGGGCAGATTCAGGTATGCCCCCACCCCTCCCCCCCTGGAGACCGTGGTGAGGTTTAAGGGGAAGGATCAAAGAGACCGTGCCGCCGCCGTCGCCGCCGCCGCCGTCGCCGCCGTCGCCGCTACCACAATCACCGCCGTCATCATCGTTCAACTCGTTGATTGCGCATTTCGATCAGACGAAAATCAAAAACTAGAAATCGGAGAGCAGGATGGAACGAAACTGATAGAAGGAAAAAGCATATCTTAATCCATTCTGAGCATGTTCTTTTTCCTTTCCTTCTCAGGGCTACCTCTCTTTCTGTTTCGCTATTTGGTATTGTCGCTCGGTTAACTACTGATCGGCAGCTTAATATGTTCAATCACTAACAGCTTTTTCAGAGGACCGCGAGCACGGGGGCATCTTTCGTTCGGGGGAAAAAAACGAACATAATTCATCGAGGGTTTTACGTGCGGGTTCCAATGAAACCACCCAAGGAGCTCTTTCAGCCCGATGCGAAATCTTGATGGGTATGGTTTAAATATTTTAAGATAATATAAGGGAAAGTGCGTCTGTATTCAAATAGGGCCATGATATATAAAATATTTCAAGAAGTATACTCTGGTGATATCGAAACGCACCATGAGCGATTCGTCACAATCAGACAATTTGCTCAGGTTCGGAAAAACTAAACTATGTTAAAAAGTGTAGCAAATCGTAATCGATTAATCTGCGAAGTCGATTTTCCACAGAAACATAAATAACTGAGTACAATTGCTTCATTCATAATCGATTAGTGACACTGATAACGGCTTCGATAGGGCCGAGCCGACCTATACGGAGCAGAGTAGGCTACCGAAACCCAACCACTAGCTAGCCGGAGTGTCCTCGTCTTTTCGCAAATCTTTCAGAACCACCCGTCCCGGGTACGCTAAGACGGGAAATAATCCAGCCTCTCGTTGGTTGGTTGACTACTGTTATCGTGTGGTGCATAATTAACTCTGGTGATATCGAAACGCACCATTAGCGATTCGTCATAATCAGGCAATTTGCTCGGGTTCGGAAAAATTAAACTACGTCGAAAAAGCGTACCAAATCGTAATCTGCGAAGTCGATTTTCCACAGAAACATAATTAACTGAGTAAAATTGCTTCATTCATATTCGATTAGTGACATTGATAACGGCTTCGATAGGGCCAAGCTGACATATACGGAGTAGACTAGGCTACCGAAACTCAACCGCTAGCTAGCCGGAGTGTCCTGGGCTTTTCGCAAATCTTTCAGAACCACCCGGCACGGGTACACTTCGTCTGGTTCTGGTTATGGTCTGGCTGGTTATGGTTCAAGAATGGTCGGTTTGCCTGCTGGCCTATGCAGAGATTGAGGGCCGCTCAGAGTCCAATCAGAGTGGAGATTATGATCCAAGTCTTAATAAATAGGGACACAACGATCCAAACACTGTGATTAAATTTTTAAGCGATACGCCTATTCATAGCGACAACATGCTGGAGCCAGGTGTCAGGTTGATTGGTGAAGGCTAACGTTCCGCAGTTTGATCGAAGAAGTTGAGTACATATTAGTGTGGGTCGACTTACCAGCAACTCGGCGTCCAGTGCTGTAAGGATGCTGCTACCACCGACCGAGGAACCGTTCTCGTGGACGGATGCCCCGAATGTTTTGTAAAGCGGAGCCGAAGCAACCGTCATATCGTACACCAGGTTTTGGCAGGCACCGACCACGATCCGCTCGCAACGCAGCTCTTCCGCGTCCGCCGCTGCCACGCAGAACCCAATGGTTACCACCATCACGATCACGGATACGCTGCTGGCCGCCGCCTCCTGCCGTTCCTGCTGTCGTCTGGCCAGCATGGCCCGGCCGCAGCAAAACTCAATATCGCGTCCAAAACAAAGTGGATTCAGTGTTCCGAGAGCCCTCACCTATTGCTTCCACTCGACCCGGCACACTCAATGTGGGATCAGCCTGTGGCTTTCCATTCTAACGGCTTACTGTCTAGCGACATTCGATTCCAGTCGGCCGGAATGCACCGGTTGCAGTTACAGGGTGGTTACCAAGTGCTAAGCCCAATAACGAAAACAATACCGGCCAGTCAAACGCTGGACACAGAAACTAAGGGATAACCAAAGGCACTGCACGTTCACAAACTACGACCAAAAGGGATACCTTCCGCCGAAACGCGCTAGGTACGACTGACGACTTGAACGGGTGCGCACCGTCGTACTTCGGCTATATCTTGCGCGGAGCTCGCGCTTCGGAACAATAATATCGCGTCCCCCACTCTCCACTTCTTTCGCTCTCTCGCACGCTCTCTCTTGCTTGCTCTATTCCTCTCTTTTATCTTGCTTTCTCTTCCCCAAACCCGTCACCCCTTCACCGTACATTAAAAATATGCCGTTCTTACTCTTTTCAGCTTGCGTTGCGCTCCCACTGCACTGCTCCATTAAGAAGGTAAGCTGGAAGCATCGCCACCCCGTCTTGCCCGAGTAATGCCTGAGCAATAGATGTTCGGCCAACTAAAACAATCATAAAGCTTTTAACGATGCAAACAACTGCCTTCGCCATCCCCGTCACACAACGGCCGTCAGCGTCGATATTAAAAAATGAAGCCTCGCCAAATGACAAATAAGTCAGTTATGCTGGTCAGATACCGAAGGCAATTGCTTACATCCTTAATTACTAATTAGTTGTTTTAGTTGGTGCCTCGAACATCTTACTCGCTGTGGTGATAAGTGATTCTTCTGCCTGACCATGCTGATCTCTGTTGCTCACTGGAACGTTGTGTTTCTGTGGGCAAGGTAATTGACCTGTCCAAACTTCCCCCCTCCCCACTCCCCCCATTGACTGAACATTATCTAACAATCAACCGACTTTGAGGTAGGGGCTCAATAAAGAAAAGTTGAGCGGTTCGATAGATCTTTATCACCGTCGTGAGTTTTCAAACGGTTTCGATCGCTTTGCGATAAAAAATGAAGAAACAAAGCAAATGAAAATGAAATGTTCGTGGAACTTGAAGGGATGGAACGTGGAAAGGATAATCGGTTAGCGTTAGCGTTAGTAAGCGCCTAACAGTAGGCAATGTGCTGGCACCTCCAAAACGGCGTATCGAAAGTTTCGACCAATGTTTTTAAACTTGGTAAACGGACGCAACAGCTACAGGCAGTAACTGAGCTTTGGCGTAGAGCAGTACTCGTAGACGTTTTCCTGCAATGTAATAATCAATGTACTTTTGTTAGCAGCAGCTTGAAGTACCGTTCCATATCGCACTGGAACTATTCATCTATCCATTGTTAACCGTTTGAAATTTTTACAAACCAATCGAAACAATACTGAAAAACATCAGATATTGCACATGCAACACAAAATCAGTTAGTAACGAAACAGCTGCAAAAGAGGACCTTTCGTATGTGGATCGCTTTCTGGATTATATTACGCTTTCGATTATAAAAAAACAGACGATCCGCTTCTTCATTCATTTTTTTTATTCCCTAATAAAGCAAACATACAAACAATCAAACGAACAAAAAATCATCTCCATCGATTGCGCTTTCGAATTCTCGAAATGGAGCGGTCCGCCGCTATTAGCCACCGTTCCCCGGTTTCCGGCCATCCAGCAATGTACAAAGTGCGAAAGTGGCGTGATCCGCGAGTAAGGTGTGCCTGCACCAAGACTCTCACTACCGCATGACGCACACATCGGAAAAGCGCTCTGTAAACGACGACGATAACGACGGAGAGACACGGACGATGCTTTTATTTCTTCATATTATTTTATAATTTTTTGTGCTGTTATTTTCGTCGTTCATTTATCATCTTATAAGAAGTACAGCCTCTTGATGTTGTTTGCATGGTTGGGAATCCTTTAACCACTCGACTATTGACCAACAGAGCTTAAGCATTCATTGCAATCATCGAAAGTCTCTAGTCTCTCTAGATCTCAGCTAAAATTGTGGGATTTGTTGTATTAAGAGAAAATACCCATTTGCCCAGTTGTGTAGAAAAAAAAACTGTACGCATTTACGAAATCGCATTACGTTTTTTATTATAAACATAAAGAATTGAACAAAATATAAACACATGCATAATTCCACATAAAGGCCTTCAAATAACAAAGAAGGGTGCATTCGCTATGACATGCAGTGCGCGGCGTCGATCCTTAAGCATACTGCGCTGCAGGGCTCTCGCTTGCGGGACGCCCGCTAGCGATCCAGTAGTATGTAGGCAAATGTAAATTGACAAATATAGACTAATAGAATAATCGCACAGTAATCGAATAATAAAGCACCCTCGGGCAACCAGGTGGCATCAGAGCGATACGACCGCGGTCAGTAAAATGAAGGGGAAAGAACGAAACATTACACTTTGGCACGTTTTGGCGGGTGCAAATGGGGATAGAAGTATTTGGGGTGTGCGACCCTAGTCCAATCCGCCGCAACACGCACACTCACGCACTCATTATGATTTTTATACGGTGCGCATAAATGTCTTTGCACGTAATATATACGGTACTTGCTTTACGTTACGTTAAAATTTTCGAAAAAACCAAACAAATATAAGGATAACTGCTAGTGCGCTGCTAATCGTTTATCTTCCATCCCGGTTCGTGTTCCGTGTGTCTCTATTTCACATCTACTGTGTCATAGAAAGGCCTATCTGGGCGCATAACGCTATCACTAACTTTGGCTGGCCCATGGTACGTGTTCCACCTCTTACTGGAAGAAAGGATATTGATAGATTGTCTGGCGTAGGGAAGTTGTTAGTGTTAGTACGAGAGAGAGAGAGAGAGAGAGGTACGGTATCATGTTTTCATTCTCGGTAGTAGCTCTCCAAGAACGCTTCCCGTTGATTGTAGTTTACTGTTACAACAACCAAGGAATATGACATTCCGGGGCTTGCTTCCTTGAGCTAGCCGCTCTCCCTCAGTTCTGTTCCTGCTGGAGCGTTTTACTGTTCTTTGTTGTGGCCACCACGTCCGACGTGCTGGCGGAAGTTGCGGAGGTGGAGCTGCTGGAAACCGTGGGTAGTGTTGCTTCCTTCGTTTGGCTCGAGGATCCACTTTCGATCGACTGCCGTTTCTCGTTGATGAAGTTCAGATACTGAGTCAGGCGCAGTACGGCAATGAGCGTCGCAACGTAATCCCGTACATCTTCCTTTCGCAACGACTTCACTTGCTTCGAAACGGTGCGGTAGACACGGCGGGCCACTTTGTTCGATAGACGACCGACCGTCTGGACGGTGTGCAGCACTGGATCGTCCTTGGCAGAGATTGGCACTGCGGGAAGATCGAGAGCGAGAGAACGGTTCAAGTACGGTCGGTCCATTGAATCATGTTTCGGGTGTCAACAGAATTTTGTAAATGCACAAAAAAGACGACTTCTTACCGTTATCGTCATCGGCGTCAGTTTCCGCCTTGGGGAAGTAGTAGTCAAGCAATCGTTCTGCAAGCTGAGCGGTAGTATCCACGCCGTTTACCGCCAGGCTACCGTACTGGGTTGCCAGCACCTCATTGGCTTTCTTCCACGAAAGGTCTTTCAGCGAAGCGGCCCGCTGCTGTGAGGCTGAGCGCAGCTCACACACCTTTTCGATGTGCGGCTTAACTGTTTCGATGACGCGGGTACGTGCCTGTTGATAGATCTCGGCCGGTTGCTCCTTGATGATGGGTGCATTTACTTCCAACTTGTCGATGCCTTTGACAAGTGTCTGGTCTACCAGCTGCAGTGGGCGATCGAGCCGTTGCACCAGCGGTGCGGAGATAGTAACCGCCCGGCACACAACATCTTCGGCCGTCCCAAGCGCCCAACTGAGCAATGGATTTGAATCTAAAGACGAGAAAACAAAAAAATCAAAAAACTTTATTACGATCAAGTGGACGTCGTTTTAAATTAGATCTTCCGCTACAGTTTCTACAGTCACGAACTCAGTTTCTCTTCAAGGAGTGGATGATTCAAATAAGGGAGACGTGACAACAAACCTTTGACCGCTAGGCAGAGTATGCTAAATGGCGTCACGAAAATGGCCGCTACTTGCTAATCATTCCTGTTCCATGTGGTGTAAGAACCATTTCATATAGTTCAAATTTTTTTTCACTGCTTTCACAATGTGCTAGCGATTACAACATGGGACATTACGAGCTTCTCACTATCGTTTCAAATTCCATTAATTACGACGTGGCAGAACCGGACGTCACTTAGACGCTCGGTGATGAGATTAGGTGCATACTACTTTGAGTATGCTTTGTCACAGCTAGGGAAGAGATAAACTACATGATTGTAGGCCTTGCGTCGTCTGTAGTGTACATACAGGAGTTTCCGAAAAAGCTGAATGCACTATACTCAGGAGGGGACACGCTGATAAGACGGTTACTTGAGTTCATTATATAGCATGCCTGGCAAAGTCGATTGACAAGGCGTACGTAAGGGCGGATGAAGGAAAGGGCGTTAAAAAAAAAATCGAAGCAGGGACAGATTTTACTTTTACTACTCTGGAAATGGCTTCCAAATCGGTTCGAGGTCTCCTATTGCCGCAATACCGTCGTAACCCCATTACCGACCTGTTCTGTGTCCTGATCTTCGTGTTCAATTATCAGAGTGTCAGATACGAATGTTACACCCTCTAATAACTGTCCACCTTTGACATTTTACAACGTTCGTTTCCCTGCCACGGGAGGCCTAGTCTCCAATATTCAATCAAACTTAAGTGGCACCTTTTGAACCATAATCATGGGCTAGGTGTCTAGTGTGCGGATGACACACACCAGCAACTTTACCACATTCCGTCCAAGTTGTAATTTAACCACCCGCTGATCTGATGATCAGACTCTGTACAGAAACAATGTAAAATCGAAATCTCAAGGTTAACCGGATAACTATACGGCATGAGTCGTGAATGTACATTATGGGAAACCGTACTTAAGGAGCCTCCTCTAAGTGTGAAAGTGGAAGTACAAAATGGAACCTCAGCTGTGAGCAACTCTCGCAGCGTCATGGCGTCCAAGGCTGATAATGGCGTGTACCATGTGCTATCAGTATTTTTCGTACACGAAACACGATCGGTGCGTCAGGCAAAACGCGTTTCCTACGGGGTGTCAGCTTTGCCACATCAGTTTACAGCAGCAAGAGACAGTCGAAAAGTCGGAACCGTTCCTGAAAAGGATTCCTTTCTCGTCGTGATGTAACAATCGCGCGTTACACGTGCTTCTGAGTTCTCGCTTTCTCGCTTGCTCCAATTTACGTTCCGCACCCACTTGGGCAATGGACCCACAGGCCAGGCAAGCGCGCGCGAGAGAGAGAGAGAGAGAAACTGGCTCAGAGCCCGGCCCGGGCCCGGCTGGAACTCTGGGGTTCTGAGATCGATAAGTGAAATGACCTCCGCTTACCGGTGTCAAACGAATTCCGCGGGGCTTACCTTTCACGCGGCCGTACACGTTCTGCGTTTGCTGCCAGGTTGCGTCGACCACCGGCAGTTTCAGCATCCGGTCGAGCGATTCGAGATGCGGCAACAGTGCCGCCGCGCTTGACGGTGTCACATCGGTGTCGTTATTGGTGTTGCTTGGAGTGGTGGCATTCCCGTTGCGGGTATCTTGCACTTTGGACGACATCTTTCAGTTTTTTTAACAAAGCGTACAACAAAAAAAACTCTAGCCCTTCCTAATCACGACAGTCAAGAGACGAATAAAACACGATAAAAGCGCACTAAACAAATGAGTGAAACGAACAAACAAAAAAAATGGGATCCACTCGAAAAAGATCACTCGGGTGTTTGACGAATGTTAACTAGATAACTGTTGCGCACTGCGCTTCGTTCGGGAGCTCTTCGACTGCAACGCCTCAACTGCAACGCTGAACTTCCGCGAGTGGAGTGAACGTTCGCGTTCGATGGCGAAGAAAACGACGATAACGAGGTATGGTGCACCCAGGCACACGCACACTACGTCACCGAGCGTGCCGACGTGGTTCTTATGCGATCTCGCTCGCTCTCGCCCTGCGAAGCTGCTGGCGACACGATCGCACGGCACGGCGCTTTGATCGTGAGGCTTCGTTTGTTGGTGTGCGTACACGGTTACCACGAGAATCGCGGCAAGCGAACGGTATGATTGTTGAACTTTTGTTTTGTCTCCTTTTGGTTGCGCGGAGTTTGTGCTGTACTCACTGCTCTCCCGATCGCTCAAGTAAAACGCACTCTTGCCGGCTGCGGCTCTGTTACACTGATCGTGTCCCCCCTATCATACCTTTTTATACCACGACCGCATGAGGGGGGGCTCTTATCAATTAAAGACTGTTAAGCCCGCGGCGGCGCCTCTTTCTTCGGCAAGACGGAGCATGCATTGCATTTTGGGCAGCAAAAAATTTTACAAAATGTTAAAAACCTTTAACAACGCAAAATGCTTTGGCTCGGTGCTGTTGTCCGTTTTTAATGCTTTGTAACGAATTTCATGATCACACTCGGCATTGGACGGTTTTTCTAAAAGAGCGATGGGCTCCTCTACTGTCTTTATTAACAATGGCCCCGAACAGCGGGTTGTCCATGTATGCTTCCAGTCCCATGGGCCTGTACGTGACACACATGCACATGCAAACGAGCAATCGCACGCACACAGTTACATTATCGGAAGCTTAGACAATTAATACTTTTGATCCTGCGCTTCTTTGGATTAGATTCGAGGGGTCGCTGGTACAAAGGTAACCACAGTAAAAACCCCATCCCATATGACGCTTCGAGCGAGGCCCAAGACCTTTGACCTCGCGCCAATCGAACCACTCAGCCGAGTCGAGTACGGTCGAGATACGGATGGGGCGACCGATTACACACTGATTGCAAAGTCTATACCTGTCATAGACTCCATCACCACCACCACCGAACAGTGTCGCGTCCGTTCGAAGTCCAAACGGAGTCGACAAAGTCACAGACAATCGAGCACCGCGGCGAGGTCAAAACATGGTCCGGGCGGCGGGATCACTTCTAAATGTACGTAGAAAGTTTCCGATGCATGGCGCGTAGAATGCTGCTAATCTTCCGAGGCGATGGGATGGGAAAAGAAAAAGCAGAATCTCACGCGATAGTTGAGGTCTCCTCTGGCGATGCGATTACATGCACATTGGTCGCCCCTCGAGCGAGTCAGCCTGATCCCGATGACCCCCGACTGGCGTTCCTGCGTCGTTGCTAATCTATCAGCTCATACGACCGCCCCAGAACCCAAGCCCTGTGATTTGTCACATGACCGGAGCATGTGGCAAATCAGCAGTGGGCAAACTTGGCGTTTCTGGACTTCGGTTGTGTTACATTTGACACGATGGCATGAACTTGCATTCAGCAGCGAAAAAAAAGAAATAATTTTCTGGTTGGGGTTTTTTTAAATTTATTTTCTACCTAAAACACAAAGTTCCATCCCAAAACCCTTTGGCCCGTCCCTTTTTGGGTTCGTTTAAAGTGCCAAGTGCATTCCAGCACAACATAGGATAACAAATTTATTCTCGGGCGAACAAACTACAATACCGATGGCTACGCCACGTGCTTGACTGGGTAGTTACGCTGAAGGCTGTAATTGAGAGAAACGTGACGAAGGGAGCAAGGTTCGAGGTTCAGTACCTTCAATACCACGTGCTACAGTTACATAAAAAGGGCATATTACCATCATGTTCCGCGAGCAAGTCAATCGATTCCTAAACTTCATGATGGCGGGATGGCGAGATGCCGAGATGTGTCGAGTTGCTAAGGCAAAGCGGTTAGTCTGTGTCCGATCAAAAGCCTAAAGTCCCCACATGACGGCGGCGGCGTGTAAATTACGGCAGACATTAGCCTTCGTACCTTCGTCGCGTGGTTCCGGCAGGCCGCGATTCAGGCCGCGTTTTTACATACTTTTCACCGAAGCCGAATATCGACCAGTGGCCAGTAGCGCGGCAGTGCCTTACACATACACGGGCCCGGGCCCGGGCAGCCTACCGAATCCTGTACACGTAGTAATCCTCGACCTACCTACGGGCACTGCTGCGGTCTGCGGCAGTGTGCGTTTCCATCAAGCGGCCGCGGGCGAGTCATCGGCCAAGCGCACGTCGTCAACCCGACAGACCTGATACCTACAGGCGGGCACGGTGGACTTTGAGCCCGTGAGCAACGAGTGGTGCGCAATTGCGTCAACCCAGCTGCGGTAAGAACGCGCAGCGCTCGGTTCAGAGGGCTGGCGGCTTGTCCTTTTGTCGCAAGCCATCCCGGTCGATGTGATGTGGTGTGATCGACACTATCGATCGATGTGATGCCAGAGGTAACAACAATTCGTTTGTCGCTGCGTTCGCTATCCGTGCCCTGCCCGTACAAGTCTATCATCGCACACGGTGTGACTTGGCCATAATTGACCTTTGACCATAACCGCTTTTTACGATAGCGGCCGTTCCTTTTCGAGGCCAGCTAAATTCTGAACTAGGACAATTTCATCAGTACATCAGTAGAATATTATCTTTCTTGCTATTACAGATTTTTAGACGATTGAACTATAGCATGTCATTGAAATTCAACCATATTGTGAACGATGTGGTGCTGCTGAAAACTAGCACACTCATCTTAGCTCAAAAGTAATGCACTACAGGCGAGAGAACGGCCCACATTTGAACAAGTGCTACATGGACACATTTTTTTCTTCTTAAATTGGAACTATATTAGATTGGAAATGCTTGACTGCATAAGAGTACAGAGATATTCCACATTGGAATTGCAGCTATTTAATAAGGTGTCTAAGGTATCAAAATGATTGAAACGAAAATGTTTCGATTTCAATCTATTACATATTATATAAGGTTGGCTAAAAAGAAATCCATTATTTTCTCGGTAGATTGCTTTAGTGATCGATATCTCGTGAAGTATCGATCGTACAGTTTAAAATTTATGCTCGTTTTAAAGCTGATACTTTACACTTAAAAAATGTCAATTGTTTGATCTATTCGTTTGGGAGTTACAGGGTGTTACCGATACAGGGAGAAAATTCGGTACATTTTACAGTTTTTGTCCGAAAAGGGCGAAAGCTCAAGCTAGACCGCTGAAATTGTGCATGGTGTTGACCCGATTCAGTTACTTTTTATGTTCAAGTTGTACCTCGCACAAGCGGACCCGTCTTCGAAAATGTCGATAACACCACAGAAATAATCAAAGTTGATCGGTCGGGAGCTAAAGATTAACCATCAAACAGTTTTAAGCCATTTGCGCAATTTTGCTGGATTCACAAAGAAGCGCAATGTTTGGGCACCACCCTATTTACACCAAAAAACATGATGGATCGAATTTCCATCAGCGCAATTTTGACCAAACGGCAGGTTTGTGTTCCAGCAGGACAACGAATTGGGACGGTCCGGATCTTGCACCAAGCGAATGACACCTTTTCCGTGCTTTACCAAATTTCCTGAGTTATGAAAGCGCCTAACTAACATTATGGAGGTAGTTTGGTAGAGTGAAAGAAGTAAAAACAATAGTAAAGCTAACACTTCAAATGAAAGTTGCATTACAAACTTTACAAAAAGCTCACGCTTCGCTTCACTTCAAAACGCCTACCGGTATGCATTCAGCGTTACATGTTCAAAAATGCGCGCGTCCGTCAAAGCGTGATAAACGAGATAGCAACCGAACGAAGAACCTTGTCTTGCGTGGGCAAATGAGAAGAGCTAACGCCACGAAATCGTTTATTTTCGGTCGAATTACAGCACCAATGGTCGAAGAGCACAGATGTACGAAATCTGCCGGTGCGTTTGTTGGCCGAGGCAGTGGAGAAAATCAAACGGAAAGCAAGGTTACGATTTTGAAAGTCTCCCCGTAATGCAGGCACGATCAAGGGCAAGCTTTACATTCCACAGTGGTGTGGCCACCAGATCCTTTGCCACGGTGAAGGTGACCATTGTTAGACGTATTGGCTAGCCGTTCTACCGTTGGGACGGATCGGCTGCACTAGGAGGACTTTTGTTCAAATAGAACCAATACCTGTGGGGTAATTGCTTCTATGACGTGTGGACGCAAGTGACACAGTCCTCCTCTTTCTTCCTCGCCGTACATCAATCACACCCAACACACGCGGTCAGTTCGATTTTGAGCCATACTGAACCAATGAGCACCATTGCGCCAATTTACTGCACGAAAGTCTTAACGCACCACAGCACCGTGACGCGGGGTCCCGGAAGTCGCAGGCACCGAAAAAGACTGAAGGACTGACGTTGTAAGACCGTTTACTCGAAAACCGTGCCGGCTTGGTCGGGCCGGCCCACGTAAACCAAGGACAGGATTGAAAGTGTTCGCGACAGGGCCGTATATTAGGCCAAACATAACACCTAATCGAAACCGCAAGCTTGCCGTTTTCTCCGAAAAAGGCCCCAACAACAGCCCAAACTATTTTCGAGCCCCGTCCTCGGTCGACAAGTGGGGCTCAGCCTTCGTGTTCCGCGCCGTCAGTAGTAGCATGTCTGCCCGGACTGGCGAACGACTGGCTAACACTTCGTGTGCTGCCGTGTGTTGTGCTTGCTGCCCAGAGTGTTACTAGAGTGACTGTTGCCCCTGGTAGCTATTGCTGCACTGCTGCTACTATACGTACTACAAGACACAAGACAATCAATCAATGGTTCCGAAGTTCCGAAGATCTTAACCAAGAATGTCCTGGCATTACGATCAACTGGCACGCCGTCACCTAACAACCTTCTGCAATAAAACGTCAAAGCCGTTGGTTCTTAAAAAATGAAATTCAAATTCGCTCGCTCGCTGGTGCTTACTCGGTCCAGGAAGGATAGCCTCTGTGGAAGCATAAGCTCTTATCGGTGATTATCGGCAACAAAAGGCAACATAAGCTAGCGGTGAGACATCGCTTGACATTCTCCTTTCGTTCTCTGGCGTGGCGTGCAAACAAAGAGATATGTGTTCTAGACGTCCAACTTAGATGGCACATGGTAGTAATTTCCACGTGATTAGTGTTCGCATTTTTTAAACCTTTGTCATCCGTCTCCACTCCGCGGGCATAAAGAGCGAATCTGCTGATAGTCTAGTGAAGTGTATGTCTGAGAAGTGCGCATAATCATCATCGACAAAAGTTCAAAGATCCTGGGGACGCTGCGCGTCGGTGATCGAGAATGAGAATAAAACTGCACAGCACCGCCGAGGTGTCGAGTGTTTCTTGCGAGTAATTCACGTCGATTGCGTTCCGTGAGCAACGATGTTCCACCTGCTGACACCGGCACCGATTGACAGAGCAATCGGTTGGTTGTTGAGCCTGCTGCTCTTAGTAGCAACCGTACCGGGCAGCTCCTGTGCGCTACGCTTAAACTACTTCACTGTGGCCGAGGAATCGTTCGATCATGGTTTCAGTCTTCACCCAGACTGGGGCTCTGAAGTGCTCGATCACAGCCACGCCCGCAGTGCGAATGTCCTGGACCAAGGTATAGGCAATACTAGCTCGACCGACTCCGGGAGTGCACCGTGCACAATTATCGATCAGTTTTCGGACACTGGCATAAAAGACGTGGACCTGGCACTGGTACTGCAGAAGCAGCATCTCCCGCGCGATTCAGCGAACGATGAGTTTTTGGTGAGTACTAGCCAATAGGGATAGTAGTAGTGGATGGTCTATTAGTGAGTGAGACTCACAACGTTCGTAATCCACGTTGGCTTCTTCGATCTTACCTTTGTTTCTAGGTACAGTTCGACGAAGTAAACGATAGCAACACGGGCAGCCACTACCTTCTGGCATCGATGCCTCAAACGAAAGGTAAGCAAGACGGGGGCCTACGCAGGCGCAACAACGGAATTGGTGGCAAAAGAATCGAACTACCATATAACACCCAGCCCTTTGTGCCACATTTCAGAACTCCTGCGTGCATCGATGCAGCGGTTCCGGGAATACCGGAACATCGAGGCGTACCAAACTGATGCTACTCGCCCAGCGATTGGGAGTGGTCGTCAGCGGCCTGCAGTGCAGCGACGACCGGTGCTGGGCCACTTTCGTCCACACTTCGTCAACACTGCCAAAGGGTTGCGCAATATACCAGCGCTACTGAATGATGGTGAGCTGCTGCGTGCACCGAACAACGCGCAAGAGACTGGCAGCGGACCGGGCAAAGGGACACGCAAACCGAACCAATCGAGCGCGGAGGCAGGCAGTACAGATCGTCCTGGAGGTGGGACTGGAGCGATCAGCATCCTGTTCAACAACTTCAAGTGGAAAATTAAAGCCATCTACCCGGGCACGGTCTGGTGCGGCGATGGGAACCAAGCGAAGAGCGAGGACGACATTGGGTTCTTCTACCTCACCGACAGCTGCTGCCGGGCGCATGATCTCTGCCCCATCACGATCGCGGCCGGCGAGCAGTTCAATCGCCTGCGAAACAATGGCCATTTTACCCGGTACGTAACCTTATTGCGGGCGGCCAGCAAGCAGTCCTTACAGATCCACTGATCCGCGAACGTCCCGTATTATGCCTTCTCAAACAGGGCGCACTGTGACTGCGACAAGCAGTTCTACAACTGTCTGAAGAGCGCCAACACCCTGGTGTCGCGACAGATCGGCTATACCTACTTTAACCTGCTGAAGCCGCGGTGCTTCCGCTTCGAGCATCCCAAGGTCAATTGCACCCGGAGGTAAATGTAAATGTTATGAACCTCTGCACTCCGCACTGACCCGCTTTCTTCCCGCTTTTTGTACTGTAGAAGTAAAGGCAAATGCTTGTCGTACGTGGTCGACGAACAGCAGCCCAAGAAGTGGCAGTGGTTCGATAACCTTATCTTCTAGGCGGATTCGGCTCCTGTGGAATTAGCCACCTTCACCATGCATCCGGTGCGGTGGAAGAAGCAAAACCGGATTGCTAAGCATGGGCTCAGCTCTAGCTCTAGTCTGATAGGCTCTAGTTCTAGCTTCGAAGGCGCACCGTATCCACTACCAGTTTAGGCGCATTAGTCTTCAGTATATCACCTTTATGTGTTCGAGATGTTTAAAACTCGTAGATTTTTTTTTTGTTTCTTAGAAGAACGGACTGTACCCATAGACTTTTTATTGAGATTTAGGAAGGCATTAGAGACGCACTCGTTAAGCACTCGACATACAGGCAAATGTTAAACGAATAATCTGTAAGCCCTGGAACTGGAAGGGACCAACTGTCCAACTATCGTGCCAGTCTTCAGTATTTCTTGCTACAAAAAAAAAATCAGAGTAAATAGACGCTGATTGCCACTAACACGTGGGCTGACAAGTCCCGAGTCTACGAAAGAAAATGTCGGTTTTTGTTCAAAATGGATTCGTCAATCCCCCCAACTTTTACCTCAAAATAGGCCTCAGTTTCATGCGATAACCTCTTCAATTTTTCTGTGAATAGCCAGTCGAAGCCATCTACCGAGAAAATAATGGATTTCTTTTTAGCTCACCTAATATTTATACTGATCTCCAGCAAAGTTTCGGTCAGGCAAGCTAGCGAGCGATGAGGGCCGAGCCGCGTGCTGTAAGGAACCGTAGAAACACTTTTTTTGTTCCAACGAAGATGACCTTTGCTTGCACCAGTACTACAGGCATCTATCGCCACAATCTCTAGCCCGATGTGCGTGTGCGTGTGTTTTTTCGAGTGTTTTCATGCTCGATTCGTCTGTTATCAGCCATGCTGCAACCACCACTTGTTGTACTCAGCGTAACATACACGCTACGTTGTGCTCGTGGGCTTTGGCGGCTTAGTAGGGTTCTGCGTGCTACCAAAAACCTTACCGCTACGCTCTAGGCAAAAGCGCTAGTTACTTGTAGCCGTTGCAGCCGGGGAATTGGAGTGGCCAACGAAAACGATGATGGTGCAAATATCCGTTCGGCAGCCTCTATAGTCGATAGTTCGCCAGTCGCGCGCATCAGTTACCGGACGCATCACCCAGCGTACAGTTGTGTTTCGCCAAGGCTTGGTCTCCGCGGTAAAAATCATAAGCTGCTATCGAAAGGCCTGAAAAGCGTGAAACGCACCTCAATCGCACCATGGCCGGTAGTCCCTTCGACAACATCAACCCTGAAGTGTATCGTGCGTACGTCTTCTGGTCGGCGGTTTTGTTGGTGAAGCTGTTCTGCATGGCTCCGTTGACCGCCTTCAATAGGTTCAAGAACAAGGTAGGTAACTTCCTACGGCCCGGAAAGAGTCGTCTCGTAAATAGTCATTTTGCAGCTTTCGGCTGCCTTCGAAGGGTTTGAATAATTCATGCTGCCTGAAAGGCAGTTACGACCGTATAGCTGGTGTCGACCGCATGGACCCGGAAATCTTATCCGATAATTGCAATCTCATAAATCCGTTGCCCAGTCCGTTCTTCTGAGTGGAAAAAAAATCAATTAAACTGCAATCAACGAACTGTGACAACGCGTGGCACACCTTTGTTGTATAAAATCAGGGCCATCGTAAACAACATGACGTTGATCGGTGTCACTAGACAATTGCATAACGATGGCAGTGTCAGCAACTCTATCAATATCAACTTTTGAAAAATGATGCTACGCAAAAGGACTACGCGTATTAGATGTACCGAGTGAGACACCGAGACTTTGTGTGATCGCCCGGACTTTCTATACCCGTAGGCAACTGCCTTTGGATGGGAAGTGTAAATATTATGTAATGTTCACGCAGGAGGGGGAGCATTTGAGCAAGTCACGCTACTCACAGGTGGTGGATAATAATTATGTACAATCTGGAAACGCTGATGTACTGGGCTATTTGCTTGTATTTACAAGTAACGTTTATCGATAAACTCAAAGTTCAAAATACGAAGTGACAATGATTTTTGAAAGGGTTCCTATATTATTGGAGAACCACTTTCCACTTGTTCAAGCTTACTAATTCTAATTTCTAATTTTTGTATTAGTTTTAAAAATGATACGACAGTATGGAGAAACCTGGCCGCTTAAAAACAACGATAGCAACAATAAAACAATAAAAATAATAACAATAATAATATATTTAAAAAAAACACGGCTCCGTCAGGTGTTCTCCTTCACTATCCCTCACCCTCCCTCAATGGGGGGAACGGCGAGAAGAAGATGGAAAGGGAAAAACTTTCTCATGGCTCTTTCTCGCGCTTGTTGAATTTAATGTTGGTTTTCAGAGGTTTTAGACCTTGCCTTGACCCAACGGCCCCTTTTTGGGGAGAAATTCCACACGAACCTGGCTCCGACATGCTCCGAATGCCACAGGTTTTTGGTGGGCCATAGTCTATGGTTTGATCTTGCGTACAGCGCATCGTCGATCGTGGCAACTTATTCACGATGGCACCAGCGCCGTTCGAAGCGATTAACGAAGTCACGCTCAGAGCGTATCTCTTCTGGAGTGCCGTGTTGGTGGTGAAGATGCTGCTCATGACAGCATTAACCTCGTTAACTCGCGTCCGAAAGATGGTATTTTGTGCACACAGTTTTATATATTATATTGTGGATCATATCCCTGAAAACGATCCCTCTTATTGTGATGCTACTATAATGACCCTAATCGAACTGGATCCGTTACCGTTCTTTCAGGCATTCGCTAACCCAGAGGATACCAACGCTATCAGCAGGAAGCTGAAGCCCAAGCTGGACGATCCCGATGTAGAGCGTGTGCGAAGGTAAGCCAGGACACACATTCCGACCACCACCACCACCACCACACCACCAATATCGATCCATCCATCTGCTTACAGGGCCCACCTGAACGACCTGGAGAACATTCTGCCGTTCTTCGTCGTCGGTTTCCTGTACCTGCTCACCGATCCGGTACCGTTCCTGGCAATCAACCTCTTCCGGCTGGTGGCCGTGTCGCGCATCGTGCATACGCTCGTCTACGCGGTCTTCGTCGTGCCTCAACCGGCCCGGTTTCTGGCGTACATGGGCGCCATGGGGCCAACCGCGTACATGGCGCTCCAAACACTCCTGCACTTCTTGTAGTGGGGCCCCATGCCCTACGGTGGTGGTATGTCTCCACGAATGATTGCTGTAATATCGTTGATAATAAAATCAGGCGCCATTTGGGCATGAACCTTAACCACTAGCGACTTGAACTTGGAAACTGAAACACTGGAAACGATCATCTAGGACGAATTGCTTTGTCGGCATCGTTGTAATGCGTTCAAAGGGGAATCACAGCGACAAGTATTCAAAAGTCACTGTTCCGGTGTTAAATCCACGGTCCGCGA
This sequence comes from Anopheles bellator, assembly GCF_943735745.2. Taxonomy (NCBI): domain Eukaryota; kingdom Metazoa; phylum Arthropoda; class Insecta; order Diptera; family Culicidae; genus Anopheles; species Anopheles bellator. The sequence continues at coordinate 1,167,617 of NC_071287.1, forward strand.
CCGTCGAGTTGTCTATCGGGAATGGCCTAGTTGGGAGTTTTATTTGCAACATAATCGAGCATACGATACATCCGACAAGACCACGTGCGTGCCCCTGTTGAAGTGAACTTTTTGTTCATTATATGTTCTCCGCATAATTACCAAAATTAAATTCTTTTCTAAATTCCTCAATTTTCTAGAACGGTGTGAAATGTGCATTTGTTAGTCTCGGAAGTTTTGCTTAGTGGAGTCTTCGAAGACTCCGAAACCCAAAAGGAAACCGCGGCAAATGGTCAGCCAGCAGCGTCAGTCCGTCAGGGCCGGTTCGGCCCGGAAATCGTACGCATATCTTTTAATGAATTTTTCGCCGTACGGCACTCATTTCTCTTTCATTCGGTTGATTGATCATGTATATGTGGCCCATTCAGTAAAAAAAACGCTTTGGGATGGACATCCACACGCATACACGGGCCTCACCGTTAACCGTGACTTGATGAAACATGTTGATTCATGTTTGAAATTGCGCGCGGGTCGCGCTCGTGACTCTCATCTCCAAACGCGCGCGATATTCGCGTATATGAGCTGCACAATGAACTTGACCAAGGACTCGCTACTGTAATTAGTGAAGGTGGTGATACTACGCGATGGTTTGGCAGTTGGAGGCCTGATCATAAAACCCTCCCACCAAAGCATGAACTGTGTTTGGTAAAATAACTGAAATAATTCTTTTGGCTACGAGCTTCAATTGCTTTGCACGGTCCGTAATCCTAGTCCGTCGGTAGTCGGCTAAACCCTGCTATGTTTATGTGAGTTCGGATTTGGAAATCATAATCATACATCGTCCTACACTTGCTGCTTTCACCTGTGGAAAGGAAAGGGCGGGGACGAGCAAGCGAGGTGGGCCGGGAAACGGATTTCGAAAGCCTCCACCTTTTACACGCGGCTCTCATGAGTGTCACCCGTCCGTGGCCATCGCGTCACCGCGTTAGTCAATATTCCGATGAATCATTGAAAGAATGGACGTAAAATCCCGCCGTAACGGTGAATGAACACTCTCTCGCGGATCCGTTGAGTCGTCATTAGACGGGGCCGTTGATAAAAGCATGGACACTCCGCTGCGCTGCAATTATACCGCTGCCGGCTGGATTCGGTTGCACAAGCAAACCGGCCTTAGAACTACCTCTGGGGTACATCTTAGTGGTGAAATAATTTTTCAATAGTGACCACCGTGCGTTTATCGTGATTCGAGTGCAACACTCGCGCTAGGAGGTGCCATTATTGTTCATGCATATCCTAGTACTGCGAGCACATTTAAGCGGGGATCCGTTGGAATACTGTGTGTGCAATCTAATTGTGAAGCAAAAACTGCATGATCAGAAAAAGAAAGTGAAACCACCGGATTTTGTTAGCTTCTGCCGAGCCTGACCAAGCCATAATTGAGATTGCTAGCATTGGTTTATCTTGTCTGTCGAAACAATGGAACACATTTGATATCTTGTCGACAGAGGGATAAAGCCATTGTTGCAATGTTAAACCAGCGATATGGTGTTACCGGCATGCTAACGCTCAACAACGACAGCGGCCATCATTCAACCGTAGCCATCACCTATCACCTGGTCCCGGTCTCCTCCCGCCCAAAAAGCTTCCAAGCCCCAAACTGGTAAGATTCGTCGATCTCGGTCGATCACTTAAAACCCGTCCAAAAGTGCCTCGACCAACTGTAATATCACCTGGTATGTAAATGCTTAAACGAAGAAAAAGAAAAGGTATTTCATCATTCCTCGTCGGCTATCATCATGTCTAGTTTGCAGACTGTGATCCTTCCAGTCGCTTTATAACTGCATCTATCGTTGCGCGCATCCGTGACGCACATGTTATCTCTATTATCTAGCGCAACGTACGGTCTCTATTGTTGCGTCGTCTAAGTGTAAGGCGAAAACTTTGTCGGCAAAGGTTGAGATTGGGGCACGAGGACGTGATGGGCAACCTTTCGAAATTCAAACGGGCTTGTTTTTTCCCGGCCGGTATGGCTCCTGTTGGACAAACCCCCCATCCCCCCACGCACTCTGAGTCAATTTTAAGGGGGTTCTCGCGAAACAGCGCACGGAAAATGGCACATGATAATATTGCGTGAAATTGCGTCATCGTGCATGCCCCACACGCTGTTAGTCATGGGACCCCTGTCTTTCTGCGAGGGTTGCGTGGATACAAGGATAAGGGTAAACCACAAGACCTACATTGCATGATACACGCTGGAGAACTTTTTTGATTAATCAATCCGCAGTGATGTTCTGTTAATGCCAGGGTTAATGTTTGATGTTAAATTGCAGCGGAAAGTTAAAAACCGTTAACATCAATCAATTTCTTCTCGTTGCTCACTGCTTCCTGTGTGCGTTTCAGGCGGCACACTATTGTTCAAGCTTAAAGCGATGCGTTGCTCTTGTCTCGCTTATGACAAACACGTCCGAACACGTCATTCTCGGTTCCCGGTAACGATGATTCAGCTTGAACCGGCTTCGCTCTCCCGTTTCAACGTGTAACGACGAGTTACTCATCAGCTGTTTTGCTGCTCGGCGCGCTTGTGACGTTCATTTCGATGAGCGTCCGTAATGGTGACGCAGCACCATGCGACTTGATTTCGCCGCGAGGTAGAAAGATGATAATCATCTTTCGCTTTCGAAAGCGCTTCCTGTTGCCTGTTGTCGCCTGTGTCAGAATGTTACGTTTGATATTGGTTTCATCGATACCTGTGCAGCTGCACTTGGGGCTTTCTTAGAATTGCGAAATGTGAATATTTCATTTTTCCACATCAAGGATCTTTTATCTTTCCGATGATATATAACATCGGTACATTCTCGTTTGAAAACCGTGCAAACCGTGATCGCTTTATAGTAGTCAATAAAAGTTGACTTAAAAGAGCAATTTTTATCGTTCTTTTGAGTTTGACAGATCCATTCTCGGAATCTACAATACACAGAAGCCTAATAATTCGAATTCGTATGCCTACTGTCTGTATTTTCTCCATCAATGCATCAACAGACTTACCAAAAGAGGAAAATGGAACTACCGATCAAAGAATATATGTACATGTCAAAGCCACCTAAATTAAATCTATCTTATAACAAACATTATAGTTTGTAATGATTGGTTGTAATCTGAGTAAAACAGAACTATAAGAAAACCGCAGGTTAACCACATACAAAAAGGTATGGTTAAGGGACGCTTGGTTTCAATTTAAATTTATTTCTTTGTTTTATTCTACGCCATTTTTTTTTTTCAAAGCCAAAGGACCTCGAGTCTGCGAAAGCACAAGAGGGAAAGTAAAATGTTCAAACGAAACAGGAATCGATTACGGGAGCTCAATGAGTCTAGAACGTTGCAAGAGTGACCCCCATTAAGCGATCGTGTCGTCCGTTGGTCCAACCAGCCACTGATGCAGAACATCACACGAGAGAGGTCACTGGGCACATTAGTTATCACTAAACGAAATTGCGGTTTGTCTGAAACGCCCGTTTCCTGTACCCGCGGTTGGACGATCCCCAGAACCGACCCTCAAACTACAGCTACTATTCGGGCCGGTGGCAACCATCAAGAGCCAAACGTGGGCCGAGCCGCATGAGGTAGGCCGGAGAAGGCTGGATAGCGGAGTCCCGCTCTGGATCCAGATCTGGGGGTTCGACCACAAACCACACATCTCCGCTTGTTTGCTAACCGCAAAGCGACCTATACAAATAAACGGCCAGCTTTGTGTGTTGCTGAGGCACCAACACCAAGGTTGTGCGGCCAGTGGCCGATAGGTTTTTAAGGCGCCTGGAATACGGCAGCAGCACTCATTCGATTGCTTTTAATACCAACAACAACATCATTTGATTGCTGGTCGCAGAGTGTGGGACAGCGAAATTCCTGCGAATTGATCTGTTGCTCTCTCTGTCTCTCTCTCTCTCTCTGTATACCTCAAGTGTGACCGTTGTGTTGACCTCCGAATATCGATACCATTGGCCGCTGTAGGTTTGATCGTTTAAGGCCCGGTACCAGATTAAGTTAAAATAAAAGTGTTACAAAAGTGTCATCGGACAGCAAACATTCAATCAACCACAGCAATGGCAAGCGGTAGCCACAGAGGATGTCCCATGGGCGATCATGCGCACCATGCGACGAATGGGAAACCATCGGATGATCAGGATCCAATGGCACACTTTATTAGGCCGGATGCCCCATCGCGCTGCACGTGGTCCTTGGGAACGAAAGAGCCGAGCCCCCATCACCATCAGCCTCTGTAAGTAGACTTTCACAACCGAAGGCGTGTTGTGTCTGTGTGGAGATTCTTTCAAATGTATGTTCTGTGGCTTAGAACCTCTGTTGATCTCTGTACAAAATCAGCTGCGTACTGAGATCGCCTAAACTAGCCTGCGTAAAAAGAATGCGTACAACCCACCGAGTATGGTTTTCGTTGTGTTGTTCACGAGTTTTATGTGTTTTTGACGAACAGACCATCCCGATTAGGTATCACCCCGTACTTGATGCCCCGCAAGAAGTGGCGGCGCCAGTACGTAGCAGATTCTATCTCTGTAACGCCAATGGCCTTAGAATCATCTGAGCCATTGCGTGCTGTACTTTTAATTCCCTGCTGTACTTCCTAAAACTAGCATGCTTAACGACAGTCTAAAATTACGAAAAATAATCTTGACTCGGGGTTAAAGGGTGCCTGTCGCGCACAAACTTCCGCGAGCGTGCTCTGAGTCTGTTAATGGCACGTGTTAATGACCCACCCGTTTCCTACATTCCCTGCGTAAACAGTTTATTTTCGCCTTGGCTACAACTACATGTTGTTCGTTGCAGAGTCTGCTACCCAATTGCTAATCGCAAACTCTTGGCCTTTTCCTACTTCCATCAAAATACAAAACAATCATGTAATTCCCAGCACTTTATCTGACAAACGATACTTCATCACCTAGGGCGTACCGAAGCAGCTGTTCGGTAATGCTGCTCGGGGGGCTCGGGCCCCCCGAGGTGGATGGTTGTCTACTGCAGAGATGGTGGTGCTGATTGGTTATCTGTAGTAAGCTTCCACGCTGTAACGCTTCTAAACTGAAATTAAATTGTTGTACTTCTGCCTAACCCTCTGCCCTTTGCTGAACAAAGATTCATACATGTATCGTCGAAAGTTGTATTCAAAATAAAATAAAAAATAGCAAATATAGCCATAGGTAAAATGTGGAGTATCCAATATTTTTGTAATTCTTTTTCCAGCACCCAAAAGTCGACTGTACTTCCGTCGATTTTGGAAGCCGTTGGCGGCACACCATTGGTAAAACTGAATAAAATTCCACAATCATTCGGGCTGAAGTGTAATGTTTGTGAGTATTTGGGCAGATAATTTTTCTTTTTCACAGTAATGTAACCAGCTCGCCCTATACGCTCTGTCTATCTGGTATCTGATTTCAAACCGACCTAGATGCAAAATGTGAGTTCCTCAATCCAGGCGGCTCTGTCAAGGACAGGATCGGCGTGCGCATGGTACTGGAAGCAGAACGCAAAGGCCTACTAAAGCCTGGCTGCACAATTATTGAGCCGACGTCCGGCAACACGGGTATCGGATTGGCAATGGCGGCCGCCGCGAAGGGCTACCATTGTATCATCGTGATGCCGGAGAAAATGTCGAATGAAAAAGTTGACACCCTAAAGGCGCTCGGAGCGGAAGTAATCCGCACTCCCACTGAGGCCGCATTCGATTCACCGGAAGGCCTGATCGCGGTTTCACAGCAACTCCAGCGTTCGATACCGGACTCGATCATTCTGGACCAATACCGGAACGCGGGTAACCCGCTGGCGCACTACGACGGTACGGGGGCAGAAATCGTAGAGCAACTGGGTGGCAACGTGGATATGGTCGTGATCGGTACTGGTACCGGTGGTACCATGACTGGTATCGGGCGCAAGATCAAGGAGTCATGTCCTTCCTGCAAAGTGATCGCCGCTGATCCGGAGGGATCGATTTTAGCCGAACCAGAGGAGCTCAACCGAACGGACGTCAACTTTTACGAGGTCGAGGGTGTGGGGTACGACTTTCTTCCAACGGTGCTGGACCGCGGTGTCGTCGACAGGTGGTACAAGTTTAATGATCGCGCCGCACTGCCACTGGCACGTCGTTTAATTCGCGAAGAGGGATTGCTGTGCGGCGGCAGTAGCGGTGGTAATCTATTCGTGGCGCTCGAGGCCGCCAAAGGGCTGACCGAGGGACAAAACTGTGTCGTAATTCTTCCGGACAACATCCGCAACTACCTTACGAAGTTCGTCTCAGATAACTGGATGGAGGCTCGTGCTTTCAAGCAGTCCATCAATGTGCACAATCACACGTGGGTAGCAAGAGTATCTTTGGAACGGCACCTTTGTTGGAAAACGTTGGAATCATTTTTTTTCCTCACACTTTACTTCTCGGATGTAGGTGGTGGAATGGGAAGATATCCTCCCTCAATATACCGACCCCTGTTACAGTGAACGACAACACCTGCATCGAAGACGCGATTGCTCTGTTGAAGCAACATAAATTGAATCAAGTTCCGGTGCTAGATAGCGCGGGGTAAGAGAGTGTCTGCTAAGAGAACCTAGCCAAACAAATTGGGTAAATGTTACTGCATTTCATCTTCCAGTGAAATCAAGGGCATCGTCTATTTGCCCAATCTGATGAGTAAGCTGCTAAACGGCCTAGCAAAACCGACCGATTCAATCGTGCGTGCTATATTCAAGCAGTTTGTCAAAGTTGACCATGATGAAATTATTGGCAGAACGTCGCGCATTTTGGAAAAGGATACTTTTGTCGTGGTCACCTGCAAGGAGCGATGTGGTAAACCGAAGTTTGGCAGAGTAGTGTAGTAACGTCATTTGTTTAAGTCTTTTCTTTTTACTCATTGTTCGTTTTCACAGAAACCAAGCAGCAAGAATCGCTGGTGGGAATTCTTACGCAACAGGACATATTTGATTTTGTGGTTGGCCAATCGAACGGTGTTGCCAATGGTAAATGAGACGATGAAAGGGTTAATGTTTGTACCTTCTACTCCAACTGCATAAAACAACGCAACGAGTGTTACGTTGTTTATGTTACGAAGCTGAACATTCTTATCGTCAGATGAGTGAAGCTGTATCGTTCTGCGCATTTCAATAAAGGCTACGCAATATCATATGATGAGTTGTGAGTGTAACTTTACGAAGTTACGTCAAAGGAGTTTCTGTTCCTCGTGTTTAGGTGACCGCAAAGTCGCTGGATATCAAGAAGAAGCAATAAAATTATACGCGGGGATTAGGCAATCAGAAAATGTCGCAAACAATGTTGTATGGCAACTGCATGCATGGCCATGCAACATTACCAACATTACGTCTTTATATAGACGCTTCACTACGTCGATGATGTCTTCTTCGATGACGATCCTCTCAGGGATCAATCCAGCTACCAGGACACATTGCGGAAGATGACAGCAACCCGAGTCGGGGCCAAATAGTGGACTCGAGCGAGATTTTCCAGGTTCCGCTTCAACGACAGTTCCTCTGTTGGAGCTAAACGCAGTTAGAGATACTTGGAGAGCTATTTGGAGCTAGTACTATCCGAATTTTATTTGAAAGCAGCGCTCTGGTCGTTATCATCTTGACAATTTGAAAACTGACAACAATTTGACAATGACAGCTGCGGTCTGTTCGGCTTCAGCCCTGAGACGCACACATGCGCGCTAGCGATTGAACAAAACAAGGACTCCATACAACAACCCCCATACAAAAACAATGAATAGGCCGCATCTGTCATTCAAAATTCTCGGACTGGCCGATACGGGATATCGTCGGAGATGCTATAACGAATTTCCTCTGTAGCTGTCCTTATGATTCATTTCATTCCTCTTCGATTCTTTTTGACATTCTTCTCGCTTTCGTATTCTATTTCATTCCCACCCACGCTCTTTTCTATATGCCACCTTGTTGAGAAACCGAAGAAAAGAAAAACAATCAAAGAACATCGGCCTGACAGATCATCATTTTTGCCTTCATCATCACTCTCTGCTGTCGAGTGCACATTGTTGTGAGTCGAGCTGGATTTTAATGCCATTGGTATCGGCGTTATTACCACTAGCAAAGTGTGCGAGTGTGTTATCTAGCCAATTGTGCAGTTTGGAACGTATCTCATCCAAGACAAAACAGCCTGACGGAAACCAGCTCGTCAGTTCACGAATAGTAACGTTGAAACAAAACGGTGCAACTGCAGCGCTCCTTTGATGAGGTGGCCGCTACGTCAAAGTCTCTAATAATACAACACAACAACAGCAATTCTCTTTTTGTTGTTGCTCCCTATACGGGAGAGCCTCACGAGAAAAAAAAGCTATCGCCTGCACTTCTATAAAGCGTAAGTTAAGGTAAGGTAGCCTGCAGGGGGCCCAGTGTACATTGGAATAGGATTATTCGATGTGGGTCGCTCTTTTTAGAGCAAGTATAACAATTAGGTTCGTTCGTTAAAACAATGTTAACGATGTAAACAAATGGTTCCGCCTACTAACATTGCTGCACAGTCATCGCCATTTTTTTAGCTACGTATAAAAAAAAGAAGGGAACGCTCTGCGGTAAAATGACTGTGCGTGTATAACACACCATGCAGTTATTTTGTTCATGGCGGAAGCATTTGTTTACATCATTAATAGTACTTTAACGAATGAATCCCCATACAAGGTATTGCTCTGGCTTGCTAAAAGCCCGACTTTAGAATTACCGATGCGTGGAAATTACTTTTAGAATTACCGTTCTTCAGGAGAATCGCAAATGGGACATATGGTTTGGTGAAGTATGCAGGTGTGAAGTGTATATCCACAACGTCGAAGTGAAAACCACGGCTACAACATCATCTTTGACGAAGAGCCAACTAACGGAACGACGCAGTGCAGTAGCAGTTGAGATATGCAAGGTGATTTACAACAACCGGCGTGTGCGTAATCACCGTAAGGGATTGGGCTCGGTGTGGGCACCTCATACCTGCCAAGTTAACGCCAACCAATCGTAAAGTTGCTTCCCTTTGGGTGCTGACAAGGGACTCCGTGCAAGGCACATTTCTCAATCAAACACAGCCTTCAAAGACGCAGTTCTGACGAAACTAACAATCTCAACGATCAGTAGACCAACACTCGACGTGTCCACACGGTGGCACGATGGCACTGAAGAAAGTAAAAGGCAACTTCGAACGAATGTTCGATAAAAATCTCACTGATCTAGTGCGCGGCATACGGAACAACAAAGATAACGAGGTAAATTAGATGTGGCGAACCGAAAGTGGGATTGGGATCATGCGTGGAGCTGCTTAGTAGAATGTACAATGAGGCACAAAATGTTGTGTCACGTTAATCGAATTTTTTCTCTGTTTGAATCGTAGGCCAAATACATTGCTCAATGCATAGAGGAGATCAAACAAGAACTGCGACAGGACAACATCAACGTGAAGAGCAATGCGGTAGCAAAGCTTACTTACCTACAGATGTGCGGCTACGACATTTCCTGGGCCGGCTTCAACATTATCGAAGTAATGAGTTCAAACCGGTTTACGTGCAAGAGGATTGGCTATTTGGGAGCCAGCCAGTGTTTTCATCCAGAAAGTGAGCTGTTAATGCTAACCACCAATATGATTCGGAAGGATCTAAGTTCCACTAATCAGTACGATGCTGGTGTGGCTCTATCGGGTCTAAGCTGTTTCATTTCTGCCGACCTCTCTCGGGATTTAGCAAATGACATTATGACACTGGTTAGTGCACGCTACCAAATACACACGTACTACAAGGCCGCACAGCTCAAGTCCTAAGGTACATCGCTTTTTTTTCAATTTTGTTTTTCAGATGAGCTCCACGAGACCGTATCTGCGTATGAAAGCGGTGCTAATGATGTACAAAGTGTTCCTGCGGTATCCCGAAGCACTTCGACCGGCCTTTCCTAAGCTGAAGGAAAAGCTCGAGGATCCTGATCCGAGCGTACAGTCGGCGGCAGTAAACGTGATTTGTGAGCTGGCTCGTAAAAATCCCAAAAACTATCTTTCGCTGGCACCGATCTTCTTCAAACTCATGACGACATCGACAAATAACTGGATGCTGATTAAGATCATAAAATTGGTATGTTCGGAATATAGCTTTTTATTTGTTTTTAATCCGTGTTCGTTCTCTTTTCCGCGAAACATCGCGAACTCGGACGTATGTTTAATTCCTGGATCAGTTTGCCAGTCTAACCGCGATCGAACCGGCATTGGGTATGAAACTGACACATCCACTAATCGAGCTGATTTCCAGGTTTGGAAGATTCCAATGCTTGTCTGGTTAGGCTATCGTTCGTTAGTTGCTACCGTTCGTCGATCATTGATAGGAATAGGTGTTGCCTGTGTGCTCGATATCCTTTCCATAAAGTCTTCTAAAATGATTTTGTGCCACTAATGCACAGATTTCATGGCTAACATAGCTAATGACGGTTACATTTCATGTTGGGTCGTCAGTTTTTGCTCACTGAATTTCTCTATTGGATGTTTTCCAGTGGAAATCGGTCAAATGTGACATTATGGACTTACAATTACATTTATAAAATAACTTGCTTTCTAAAATGCTTATTATGGAAAAGGAAAAAGGCTCCAAAACACACGACTTTATCCAAAGTACTTTACCATTAAATGTACATTTAGGTGATAAATATATTTTAATTTTTTCTGTGTTTTATTTCTGATTTTTACTTCCAGTTTGGCGCTTTAACTCCGCTAGAACCTCGATTAGGCAAAAAGCTCATTGAACCGTTGACAAATTTAATCCATAGGCAAGTTGACCTAAATGTTGTCAGGTTGCTGCTTGTTGTACCCTCACATAGTAAACTTTACCGTAGCTACTGCTTTAATTTATGTCGCTCAAATATGTGTTATACAATCAATTCGCATTCTGCTAATGTAGATTTCTTTCACAACAAAACATCTAATTTTTCCTCTCTTTTTTGGTAACATCCCCACAATAGCACCTCGGCAATGAGCCTTTTGTACGAATGTATCAATACCGTGATTGCAGTCTTGATTAGTATTAGCAGCGGCATGCCGAATCACAACGCTTCCATTCAGTTGTGCGTTCAAAAGTTACGTATCCTCATCGAGGACTCTGACCAAAACCGTAAGAAATCATTATCTCCAACTTCAGCATTGTTACTTACTACATCTCTTTCCCTTTAGTGAAGTATCTCGGGCTATTGGCAATGTCGAAAATATTAAAAACACACCCGAAAAGCGTACAGACTCACAAAGATCTGATACTGTCGTGCCTCGACGACAAGGACGAATCTATACGATTGAGGGCACTTGATCTGCTCTATGGCATGGTGTCGAAAAAGAACCTTATGGAAATCGTACGCCGCTTGCTCAGACACATGGAACGCGCGGAGGGTTCATCCTATCGCGACGAGCTTCTTTTCAAGGTGATTGAAATCTGCTCGCAAGGTTCATATCAGTACGTAACGAATTTCGAATGGTACTTGACCGTACTGGTCGAGTTGGTATTACTTGAGTCAGCCTCAAAACATGGTCAACTGATTGCTGCCCAACTGTTGGACGTAGCTATTCGTGTTCAAGCTATACGCACGTTCGCTGTCAACGAAATGGCCACACTTCTTACCTCGTACCCAGTGTCTTCAGCAAACAGCACTATGCACGAAGTTCTTTACGCAGCCGCTTGGATCGTCGGTGAATTCGGTAACAACCTCGAACGGCCGGAACAAACGTTAGCGGTATTGTTGCAACCAAAACCCGTTCCCGGTCATATATTAGCGGTGTACGTGCAGAATGCGCTTAAACTGTTCATGTACCTTGCCGAACGTGAAATGGAACGTAACGATGCTAACGCTCTGCGTGCTCACTGCGAAACTCTTTTGGTTGGGCTACCCGCTTTCCTTATATCGCCCGACATCGAGGTTCAGGAAAGAGCCAGTTCCGCATTCATTCTTGTTCAGCTGCTCCATGAACTAGTAGATAAAAGTACCGAAGGTGACCCTACCGGCTCTTGCCAAACGGCCAATATTGTTGATCAGTTCGCCGATGAACTTGGCGACAAACACTCATTACCGGTACGGTGCACAGCCATTCCGATTTCCGCCGTACAGTTGCTGGGTGAATTACGGGAAATCTTTGGTTGCGAATTAAATCCAGTTGCATCGAAAGCCCAACGCAAAGTGCAACTTCCCGACGGACTTGATCTTGATGCATGGATCAACATGCCTCCAGCAGCCACATCGGCAGATGATAGCAGTTTGGAGGGAGCGTCTAGTGACGAGGACAAACTGTTTCCCCTGTTTTTGCCGCCCTCGGCACGACGCGGTAACGACCGTGAGAGGAACGGTGACCGTTCTACGTCAGACAAACGAAAAGAGCACACCCAAGAAGACCTCAACAAGGTAAATACATCAACGGGTGCATGAATTTGAAGAAAATTGTTAGTTTTTAATTTTTGACTGTTTTTTGTTTTTTCATGTCTATAGATGCGAGAGGCACGGTTGTTGGAGCAAACAAACAATCCCAACTATCTCAAACCGATTAAAAAGGGCATTAGCAGCGGGATTGGGTCGAAGGAAAATTATGAAGACATTCCTATAGCTGAAATAGCGCTAGAAATACCTCTTCAGATACATTGTAAGTTATGTAGGAGTTGATTAGTTTTATTTTCTATGTGTTGATTTGATACAACAACTTTTATGTTGGGTTACTTTTTGTTATTTGAAATTGTATTTGTTTATTAGTATGTTTCTCAAAGTTTCTTTTAAAATTAAATTTTATTATATTATTACTGTTTGTCTCCTGGGAATCGTTAGCCACAAAACGTTCAGAACAATATCTGAAGGAGGGAAGATCTGATACTGTGGCGGGCTCTTCAAAGGGATCGAAAGATGGCAGAAAAAGTGAAAAAGGGAAAAAGGCAAAGAAAAAGGGGAAAAAAGGTAAACGATATTCAGAAGAATCGGATTCCGAAAGTGATGGTAAGAAAAACGAATATTGCGCTACAGATTTGTGCAACTGTAACAATATTTTGCATTTGACGTTTTAGATAAGAAACCAGTGCATGTCGTCAACACAGTGATCGAACTTCCCGAGGGAGCAATTTTGTCAGATTCCGAAGATAAGAATTATGACGATCCTAATGACCCTCATCGAGCTCTTGATATTGATTTGGATGCGTAAGTTGCGTAAATGGTTTTGGGTCTCACAACTATACGTTCTACTTACATCTTTTTTCTAAATGATGTGTCTATTTTCAGACCGCTTGAAGAAGAGAGGCCCTTGAAACGTCCGTCAGCAAACCGATCCAAATGGCAAACAGGTACAAGTGGTGGAGGGTCGGCGGTGACTATAGCAAAATGGAAGCTTGAGTCTTATTCATTCTATACCCTTTAATGTTGAAGGTGCAGCGAAGGACAATCGACCTTATTACAACGATGACAAAGTAGTGAAGTCCAAGGAGAAAAAAGAAAAAAAGAAAAAACGGAATAATAACGTTGAAGAAGCGAATGATGGAGCGATAATGCTGATGATCGATGTGATTCCTTCACCTGCCGAAAACTATCACTATCCCGGTCCAGGTGGTAGTAGCACGCAAGCCAGCAATGATGCAGGGAAGGTGGAGCAATGCGGAACGGATTCTAGTGACTTATTATTGATAACCCAGGATAGCAAAGAGCATCAGGTAGAGAGAGCGGAGGATGGAAAGAATGAAACAAACAAACGAAAGGAAAAACGTATTGCAAAGAAACAAGGGAAAAAATCGAAAAACACCGTTTGTCATAGTATCAGGGATGGACGAAAGCCTGGGGCGGAGGAGTTATAACCGGATTACGAGGAAATGACGACCACAAGCAAAGATGCAATTTAAGCTAATTTCTCATCGTCGTCCAATCTTTCCTATTCATTTACTGCTGTAAGTCTAGTAGGTATTTGAATGGAATATTACAGTGCTAAATAAAAGAGAATCTAAAAAACATCGAAAACATACTTCAGTTATAGCTTCTGGTAGTAATCCTTTTTTATTTGACCCAAATAATCTCTTGTGCTGTAACTACCAAAATTGTACCACAGCATCGCTGTAATTCCAATATATTGGTTTATGGAAAACGAAATCCATTATATTTGCGTGAAATTCACAACTTTATCCAAGAAGTTTCCAAAGGTCCGATTTGGTTAAAAAAGCCCCATTTTGTTGTATAATTTGTTACCATTTTAACTAAGGTATTATAGACAAAGGCCTGTGCCTAGAGACACATATTTGGCACGGATAGTGCACCAATCCAAATCCACAGGACAGTCCACTAATCCTCTAACTAATTAAATCAGTCAATTATTAAGAATATATATATGCTCATCGGAGGCAAATTCGAATGCGCCATCGAAAAACATACCATCAGAGAAAGCTCATAGTGTGTCGTCCAAAACGTAGGTCGAGTTCCCAGCATACAGCAAGAGCAAGCTGTATCTGGGCGTCCACATGAAGCGAAAATAAACGATCTGACATTTCAGATAAGTGCCAAACTGTTTGCGCTTATGTCAAAACGTTTATGCCTCTGCGGAGACGTAAAACCGTTAGCAAACGCTTTGTTTACAAAATTTTGCAATTTAAAAAAAATTATAATGTACGTTTTTATTTGCTGGTATATCAACAAAATCGAAAAAAAACAGAAAAATTGTCAGAAATCAATTTACTTCTCTTCTATTTCTGTTTTCTTGGACCAAAAACACGAATGTAAACACGTTTGACATTTCGGTTTTGTATTTGAAACCTGCCACACGAAGCGTAAACGAATTGACGTTTTTACGCTCCGATTTACGCTCCGTGTGGCCCCGCCAGTTACAGTTTGTTGTCCCAAGTGAGAGCGCATAAAGAGTGATCCGGAGCAAACACAACGGCAAAAGAGCAAGTTTCCATGGAAGCTCTCTCAGCGAGCAGTGCGAAATACACAAGCGGGAGCGATCGCGTCGTACAAAACAACGACGAAACCGCAACTGTCAAACAAATTTGTCGAACAGCTGACTATAATTGTCAAATAAAGGCGAAATTAAAACTACGAGATGTTTTACTCTGCCTCGTAATTCAGACGTGTCAAAGAACAGCAGACAGTTATTTGTTGGTGTATTGTTACAGATTCCCGGTGCTGCGAAAAACTGAGTGCATGCGAACTGCCAATTCGGACCAAAACAATATCCTGGTGTAATCAATGGGAGTAATGACGTTTTAATTAAGTGTTATCATAGACTGCAGAACATTAGTTTGCAACAAACTTGTACTAAACGGAAAAATAATACTTACAATAATCAGTAAAGCAGAGCTAACAACGATATAAATAAAACTTTGCTGCTTGTGTTTTGCCTTTACGCTCTAACCTCGTTCCAACTAAACCGTCCTCGCAGACCTGCGCAGTGATTTTTGTACGAAAAGAAATATTCCGAAGGTAAGAGGCATCGTAGCCGTCGTATAGGAACATGGGGTGCTCTTAAAGAAGTTATGTTCAAAACAACAGTGAAATTATCAATAAAAACTGCTCAGAGTATTCCAATGTTCAGAAGACGTGATGCAAAAGAACACACGAACATCTGCCGCCCGCTGCTTTTGTGTTGTGCGTTATTGTGATATTTCCTGACCGACACCTTGACCTAGTGGCCGCGAAGAAGTAGCGTGCGGGGATAGGATCGCAAGAACGAGAATAAACCTGTGGCAATTTTCGGATAAATGTGCAGGCAACAATTACTCCGGAAAAACGACCGAATAAAGAACAAAACTGTCCCTGAAAACTGACGGTTCCTACGCAGCTTTCGCCTACAACTCCTGTCCGAGGCAATGACCGATAAAACACCGTCTCCGGAGAACGAGGAGTTTCCCGGGAGGCTGCTACATCAGGTAATGTAAAGTGATGGTGTTTGGGCACCATAAACGTTGCCCCTGCGGCACCGCACCGCATATAATCTCCCAACCGTAGCGCAAAACTTTACTCTGTACATGATAATCAATTCGACGACCAGCAGCACAAGCAACAATCAAAATATATCAACCTTTCCTGCTGTTCATGGCCTTTGCGCTTATTATTTCATGTACCGAAAACGAATGAGGCCATATTCCTACAAGAGGTTCATTATTTTATAACTCCACAATTTTCACCTGGAAAGCCTGAATCATGTCAGATTAATTGTTGTTGGTTCACATGCTGCACTTCTTTCGCTAGTTTTGCTTTTCGATCGGAATGCTGGTTGGTTAAGAAAGCGATCGGTAAAAGCTAGTGCAAGTAGGAGAATGGGACCAAAGTAACGGATAAATTTGCTGTGGCGCGTTAGGGCGAATGTGATTACCAAAACTGTTTCATTGTTCAATGTTTTTATTTTAGTTACACTTTATATTTATCACTCACTTGAGCTCGATGTCATGCTAAAATTTGAACTCGATCGGTGTGGTTCTGCGGCAGGAAACGAGGGATCATCAAACTGAGGCAATGGCAGTGCGTTTATCGCATTTGGCAATGGTTTTGCCATTGAACGTATGCGCCCTCTTTGGGGCACTTCGTGCTGGCTGCTGGTTTTTCATCGAATTAACTTTTTGACCCGTGTTTCAAAAATTGTGTTAGGCTGCAGAATGTGTCATAGGATGATGCTTAACTGTTCTCGTCTTTCAGGCTGCACTATGGGATAATGTCGAGCTGCTGGAGGATCTTCTACAGGAAGAAGCCCATCTGATTGATTGCCTGGACTCATGGGGCCGCGCCCCGATCCATGCCGCCGCCATCACCGCCGACTCCCGATGTCTACCAATGCTTATCAATGCTGGGGCCAATGTAAATGCGATATCCGGTCCACGATGTGACAGTAAAGTAAGAGTTACCGGGTCTGCCTTGCCGTTTTTCGAAAGTTGGTTTTTTTATTAATAGTTTCTCATATCCTTTTTTGTTATATCTCTGCTCCTCTCTAGACTGCACTCCATCTCAGTGCCGAGCATGGACACATAAGCAATATCAAGGTGCTTCTGAATGCGGGCGCCTCCTTCATTGAGAAGGATCGGAATGGGCTAACATCTCTCGATCTCGCGGAACGCAGCGAGCACGAAGCCTGCGTAGAACTACTGAAACACGCTGCCGGTATGGGGAATTTTTTAAATTTTGTTAGATGTTGGGTTATTGGCAACATTTTAAGAAATATTTGTTCCTTTTTTACTACTAGTTAACATTTTTTCCGTTCTTGTTCTATGTGCACTGCACATTTTTGTGTCTTGCGGTTCGTGATTTGTAACGGGGTAGTTTCTTGTCTTTCCGAAATGCGTGTATGTGACTTATAAGTTGCACGATTCTAACAGCTGATTACAGTGTGTTTACGTACTTCGTCCCTTAGGAGGTTTCTTTGACGCTTTTCTTTGATAGTTTCTCGTTTTGAGGTGGATACATCCACATGTAGGAGGATGCCTAACAGAGCACCCTTGCGCGGAACATGCGCACTGAACGTTGTGTTCATTGCTCTACTATTATGCAACATGGAGCCCACAGTTACGCTTCCGATGGCTTCTTTTGGCCTTGTTGGCCTCTGCCGGCTTCTGTCGGACGGTGTTCTGGCTTCCCTTTCATGGTGGTGTGCATGGCACAACAGCATTTTTTGTGGTCCTTGATTCAGCTCTTTCAGAAGGCAGTTCGATGAGTGTGCGCTTGGTTAAAGCTGAACTAGGGAAAACGAGCAACCAATAAATAAATAAATAGGAGGCATAAAGATAAAAGAGATCTTTTGAAAGGCGTAAGATAAAGGACAAGGAGCAACCACACACATCCAATTTATTGGAAACCCGAGTAAAAGAAAAGCACGATCACGAAAGTCAACGCATTGGATGTCGCATCAGTCAACGCATATTGATTTTTATCAACCTTCTTGTGTCATCAGTATACCCAAACACATCTCAGTTTACTTGCGGTTTGTGACATCGTCGTCTTACTGGCAGTTGCTGTGAGCGCAGTTTACTTTCAGGGAAAATCCTCAGTATCTCCTCCGACGCCTTCCATTGCCACCCATTTTAACCATCGTATGTGTCTCATCGCATATGCCTTCTCTCTTTCGCTCGCTCTCTGTTTCTTCGCCCTTCGATATATACATATTCACTTTTGCTTTCAGTTTACCAGTTTTATTGCCCGCAAATATTTTTTGTGGCTGTGTGACTACATTGTGTCGTGATTGTGATGTTTCCGTTCCGATGGTGACGCGTACGGTGTCCTCTTTAGTCTCCAGTCTGATCGGATTGTTATTGCTGTTGTACGTTGCTAGCAGTAGCCGAACAATCGGAGCAATACTAAATGCCAAAACCTGTGGTCGGCAATTCTGTACTAAAAACGAAGGACAGGATCCCTGTGCGTGAAATATTACTACGGTGAGATAATTATGTAGTGCAGTGTTCACGATCTATGACGATGACGTCCTGGAAGTTTCGCGAGCTGCCGAAACAGGGAGCAGAGCGTGCGTTCGATGCGTGTGATTACTTTGTTGACGAAGTGATCGAACCATGGAAAATACCAGGTAAAGGCCGGCGTGTAGTAAAATTCACACACCAACCAAGCAAGTACCCTTGAGGGCATTGTGTGAAAAAATAAGGCCATATGTGAGCTTTTATGTACATTCACATTTCACTTTCACAACTTCATCAATTTGTCCGTTTGGTATTGGGTTTAACTGGCGGTAAACGGCAAAACCGTCGAGATTTTAAAGATAATTGTATAAGTGAGCTATTTTGTACTTGTAACATTTGAAATGGGAATACCGTGTACTTGTACACCGTCGGTTTTTTGTGGTTCGTAGTGGAGTTTATTGGCAAAACTGTCTGCAATTCGTCTTGTGTTCTATTTAATTTAAGACACACGGGAGCAGATGCGAAGCCAGAAGCACAGGGCTTTGCGGGAAGCAGTTTCAGCGTCTGACGAAATCAGCGTCCAGATGTTGCTCAAAAATGTTGGACCGGAAGTAGAAATGATCGTCAACATGGCGCCGGGTGGAGCCAATACATTACTATTCATGTGAGTACTTCAACTTGACCTACTACTAGGCTACTAGTAGGTTTCATGATTTTATTCGTTGCTTCCTTTCATGGTTGGTTTCGTTTTCAGTGCCGCTCAGTTAGGATCGGAGCGGATAGTGAACATTCTACTGAAAGCGGGTGCTGATGGCCGTGCCCATGCCGTCACGAAGTACTCTCCGCTCTACACGGCCGTCCACAACGGCCACACGAGTGTGGCAAGTATACTGCTAGATCAGTTTCCAGAGTTGGTGCAACAGGTGACGGTTGAACGTTGGCTACCGTTTCATGCAGCCTGCATAAATGGTCACTGCCCCGTCGTTGAACTGCTAATCAACTACCCGTACAATGATGCGCTGCTCGCCAGTTACCGCGACCCGAGTGGAGAATTCGAGTGGAATCTACCATTCAATCCTAATGCTCAAGATGTCGCTGGACAAACGGCCCTCTACGTTGGCTGTCTGCTCGGCAATCCGAAACTTGTGGCGATACTACTAAAGTGGCGTGTAAAGTGCATTCGTCATAAACCCCCACCATCAAATCCATCCGGTGGTGAATTAGTGGACGACATAGATGCTAGCGGAACGGAATTTGCTGGTTCGGCCACCGGTAATTCCGTGACTCCGACTGCGCGGAAGATTTCCTCTGGTCTACAGGCTATTATGTCTCGGCTTAGTCTAAGTAGTAAATCGGAATCAACTGACGAAGTGGCGACGAATGAGGAACATGAGTGTGTGATGCGCTGCCCCCTCGATCTAAACATTCTGTGTGGAGCGGCACGCGAAACTGCCCTCTTAGCTGCCGTTCGAGGAGGATTTCTTGATGTGATCACTCTGCTGCTGGAGAATGGAGCCGATCCGAATGTCATTGCAAGGGCCGTCGACGATCAAAATGATCCGACGTAGGTTTTATTGGAACTCTTATCTTATGCTAACAGCTCATCTGCTCATTTGTTTTATTTACTACATAGGTCATCGGATGAAATTTATGGTTTTTCGAACATTCCACTGGCAGAGGCTACACGCCAAAAGTCACTTCCGATGGTGGAGCTGCTTCTGAAGCACGGTGCTCGCGACGATCAATCAATTGCTCTCGGCATCGCGTTACAAAATGGTGATGAACCGATCATCTGCCGACTGCTCGCAATAAAGGCACATCCTGATCCAGACTATAAGATCAACAAACATGCCTTCCAGGAAGCGTCGACCGGGGCAGAGTACAGCAGTTCTTCACCGTTCGCCGGGGCAGAGTACAGCAGTTCATCGTTTGTTAAGCTTGGTGGCAACCTGACTTACAGTGCACTCTTTCCAAGTACGGCTACAATGATCAACTGGCACAGCAACTGCCGACTAGCGTTGATCCGGATGAGCTGGATAAGTGAGGGGGTGTTGCGTTATAACCGAAAATTGATGGCACACCCAAAGTGTCATCAGCTGGCGCTGGCTGCAGTTACTCGTATCGATATTTCGCACAACACGCTTACGACATTGCCGGAGGAGCTATTTACACTTGGCAGCTTGCGGTATTTGAACGCGGCGCAGAACAAAATCGAACGTATTCCGGTCCTGGGCGTGGAGGATGAGGCACTTGGGAGTGGCGACAGGTCGTCGTGGGTGCCTGGAAGGCGCGGAGATACTAAACGGCGTACGGGAGTAGGTGGACTACCGGCCGGCGAATATCACTGTCCTGTTTTGGAGGAACTGTATCTTCAGGACAATCGGCTCGAATGCGTGCCGGCATCGCTCTTTCGTCTACCGAACCTTACTATTCTGGATGTTTCGAACAACAAGCTGCAACAGTTACCTTTCGAAATATGGAAAGCGCCAAAACTGAAAGAGCTGAACGTGGCTTTCAACTTTTTGAAAGATTTACCATCGTTGCCGATAGGTGATGTGGCAATCGGCGTTGATTGTGCTCGTGTTGAATTACATTCATCACAGAGTCAGGGCGAAGGCGGTGGTGCTGGAACCCCAGTCGCTCTGTTCAATCCGTACGCTGGGAAAAACTCGCCCCTAGACGATGATACTGAGGCGCTGGTTCGAAATCGAAATGTTACAAGCCTAGATCTGGTCAAGCACAATATTTGGTCAAGATCGCTCGAGGTAACGGAACAGGAGCTGCGGTTGCCAGATTCGCGCTACGATAGCACCCTGTCGCAGTTGAGCAGTTTGAATTTGGCGAACAATCTCTTCACAAGCATACCACTTGCGTTGCCCTGTTTAGCAGTGAACCTGACACGTCTTAACCTTTCCTACAACAGCCTTCGCTCAATGGGACATGTTACGAGTTATCCGGCGTCGTTAAAGCAATTGGACCTCGGTCACAATGAGATTAGCTGCTGGCCGAGCTTACCGCGCATCGCTGCCTCAGATCCGCACCTTATGTGTTACAACCCGCAGGAGGTAAAAAAATCAAACAGCATTGACGGCAACGCTGGTGGTGGGGCAAGTACGAGTAAAATATCCCGTGGTGGCTCCACCGGGGAAGGCGTTTTGCCCTCCAGTGTAAGTTCAGGAACCGAACTAACGACGGTAGTCAAAGCTTCTGCAAGTTCGACCAACATAACATCCCTGCGAACGGCTGTGCTTAAGAGCGTGTGCTGCCACCGACGCCATCTACGGCTCGAATCGCTGCGGACACTAGTGCTGGCAGACAACTCGCTTACGCGTATCCAGCTCTCTACTGACGACGTAGCGACACTGGGCGAATCGGACGATGCCGAATGGAGCCTGATCGGAGTGGCTAAAGCGCGTCTCATTTTCCCCAACCTCTCAATGCTCGACATCAGCAACAATTGCCTCAAAGAGATTCCGCCCACGATCCACGAGCTCACTAACTTGAGTGTGCTAAATCTGAGTGGTAACATGGACATTACCGAGTTGCCGCCGCACATGGGGCTACTATCCCGTCTGTGGAATCTCAACACCCGCGGTTGCTCGCTGCAGGACCCGCTCCGATCGATGATCGACAGCAAAAAGTACAAAACGATGGATGTCATCGGCTATTTGAAGTCGATATACGAAGACGCGCGTCCGTACGCTCGCATGAAGTTGATGGTGGTTGGGGTACAAGGCATCGGCAAGACGAGCCTGCTGGAGCAGTTACGATGCGAGGGACCGTCTCGAGGTAAGAAACCAGTCGACCACTGGGCGAAACGGATGGGCCACCGCAATATCAACCAGAAGACTTCACGCGGCATCAACATGTCGACAGTAGGCGTAGATATTGGTGACTGGGTGTGCGAGAAGAAGGTGCGAGGCGTGTCCAACCATGGACCGGTGGTGTTTCGCACGTGGGATTTCGGTGGCCAGCGGGAGTATTACGCGACGCATCAGTACTTCTTATCCAAACGCAGCCTGTACCTGGTGCTGTGGCGTATAATCGATGGACGGCGCGGATTGGCGGAGGTGCTACAGTGGTTGGGCAATATACAAGCGCGAGCTGCGAACTCACCAGTGCTGATCGTTGGCACCCACTACGACGCTGTGGGAGAAACGCTACCGGCGCCGAAAGCGGAAGAGTTGCAGCAAATCATTCGCGATCGCTTCATAGCGGTGTCAGATGCGGAGAAGATCGGGCTGCCTCGTGTGCTGGATTCGATCGAAGTAAGCTGCCGAACGGGGTATAACATCAAGCTACTAGCCGGACTGATCTACGATACGGCATTTGCACTACGGCCACCGGGGTGCAAGGAACCGTTGCTGTATCAACGTGTCCCCGCCAGCTATCTGGCACTGGAAGATGTGATTGGCAACATAGCGGTTCGATTGCGCCAGCATGGAGCCGATCCGGTGCTTGATGCCGAGCGTTACCGTCAGATGGTGACGCATGAAATGCAACAACGCGGCTTGAAAGGGTTCCGCGACTGGTCCGAGCTGAATCAAGCGACGATGTTTCTTCACGACAACGGCGTACTACTGCACTACGACGACGCAACACTCCGCGATCTCTATTTTCTCGATCCGCAGTGGCTATGTGATATACTTGCGCACGTAGTAACGGTTCGCGAAATCAATCCATTCGCACGGACTGGCGTCATGAAGGTGGAGGACTTGCAGCATGTTTTCAAGAGTTCCTGTCTAGGGAGTAACAACACTCGGGGGTAGGTTTCAAAACTAAAATTATTTCTTTTTCAAGTTACCCACTTATCCTATCACTACTATTGTCTAATAGGTATATCGTGAGTTTGCTGAACAAATTTGAGGTGGCCTTATCGTGGGATGCCCGGACACTATTGATACCATCGTTGTTACCGACTGAAGAAGATAGCTACTCTGACCATCGGATGGTAACGGTGAAGGTAAAAGGCGTACTGTGGTTTGTTTTCTGCATCGTCCTTATTATCATAATTCTTCTGATTTTTTCTACTCTAGATTGCCACACGTTCTAAAGGTTGGGTATCTCGCATTCGTCATAATCTTCCGTGTGAACAGTCGATACCCGCGTACGAATTAAACACCCTAGGAAGAAGTTCTTCCTCGCACTCGCAAACGTCGGAAGCTGATGGAGCAGCTGCTACAGGCAGCGGTAACATTTCCTTCGTTCAAACGGTTGTACGGTCTGATCGCTCCATCTCCCGATTACTTCTTATGTCCTATTTTCCTTCCGGGTTTTGGTCGCGACTGATAACGCGAGTTCTCGCCGACAGTCAGGTTGTTGAGGCGGTACGTGATCTCTTCGCGATGCCTAGCGAACTGCTACAGGGCGCCAACTCTGCACCCGATGCTCACTGGGCTGTTTGGCAGACGGGTCTGGCGTTGCATTACGGTGCCGACACAGTGGTGTTCAAGATGCGTGAGATTGCCGTTACTTGCCCCATTTCGCCGTACCGTAATCCAATGAATCGGTTTAAACTAAGGCAAGATGGTGTTTGGTGTGACATTGATCTGACAACGAGCTCGATTCTAGAAGTGCATTTTCCGTGTAGTGCTCTGAAGGTTCAGCTGGCACAAGTGGATGGCATCGATCTTGTGTATGAGCTCGAACCTAGTGTCCAATGTCTCACAAAGCTACTGGCCTTGACAGTGGACCACATCGATCTTCTGCTCGAGGACTGGTATCCGACCCTCGGAACTCGCTTCGTTCACACGTCAGAGGGCCGTTTTCTGGTGACTCGGCTCGTGCCCTGCCCACGCTGCTTGCGGAAATGTGAGGAGCGCCATGTATCGAACCTACCGTCGCAGGTTAAACCGTCAGGCAGCGCGGCGGGTAGTGATCTACATCGTAACGGTCTCAAGTGTGGCGGAATGGTAGCGGCTGGTGGAGAGGTAAGTGGAGGATTAAATGAGTTGCCCGGCATTTTGCACGACACGAATCCAGCCAGATTAAGTCGAAAGTCGCAGGATTCGCTGGGATGGTCCGATTGCGATTCGGGCGTGGGACAAGAGACGGTGAACAGTTCGAACGAAACGTCCATTGAAGGATACCCGATAGCGTTGGCAGGTGCGATTGAGAGTTCCGGATCACCAAGTTATTCCTGGATGGTGGAGGAATGCATCTTGGCTGCATACGATCGAAAGACAGTTTCGTGCCCTATCCACGGTGAATTTGAATTGAGTCGCGTCACGCCGGATGTGGTAAGTTCCCTACGCTTTTACCAGTTAGTTCGTGGCAATAAGCCATTTCCTAGTCGTACTCCAATGTGCCGTTTCTTTCTGCAACAGAATTTTCTCGATCTCCCAGCGCACTATTTGATACGCGCCGACGACATCGACCGCGGCCCGCTGCTTGGTCGAGGCGCATTCGGCTTCGTGTTTAAGGCAACATGTAGAAAGCGACACTCAGACAATGCGTCGCCGGCAGCGACAGGGATGACGTCGCCCGGCAACGTCGCGATGAAGATGCTGCAACCCGTGGCACCAGGTCCGCGAGCCCACCAAAGTGCGATTATCGCTTACAAAGCGGCACTCGGCAAATGGGAACGGGACCCGCTCCAGCACGCCTGCAAAGCGTACTGTACTGCGCGCCAAGAACTGGCCGTCCTTTTAACCTTGCACCATCCGCATATCGTTCCTTTGGTCGGTGTGTGTACTCAGCCGCTCGCTCTAGTTCTCGATCTTGCCCCAAAGGGTGCGCTTGATGCAGTGTTACGTTACTTTCGGCGCAGTGGAGCACGTATCGGACCGTACTGTTTCCAAGCGTTGGTGTTGCAAGCTGCAAAAGCGATGGAATATCTGCATCGACGACGGGTTATCTATCGTGATCTGAAAGCGGAAAATATACTCGTATGGGAATTTCCAGAACCACATACGTGAGTATTCGCGACGTAGAATGGGTCATTGAACAGGGCATTTTTTCCACAGTCTGACGTTGTTTTGTCTTCCAGGGAGGACCAACCTTTGAACCCCGTGCACATCAAGGTAGCCGATTACGGCATCAGTCGCATCACACTGCCATCTGGCTCGAAAGGGTTTGGTGGCACCGAAGGATTCATGGCGCCGGAAATTATGCGTCACAACGGCGAGGAAGAGTACACTGAGAAGGTCGACTGTTTTTCATTCGGCATGTTCCTGTACGAGCTACTGTCCTTGCGCCAACCGTTCGAAGGTCACGAGGCCGTTAAGGAGTGTATTCTTGAGGGCGGCCGCCCAATGTTGATCGAGCGCGAAACACACTTCCCGTCCTATTGTCTTGACCTGATGGTGCTGTGCTGGGACCAGCAACCGAAAGTACGACCCTCCGCCAGTCAGATTGTATCAATAGCGACTGCACCCGAATTTACGCATCTAATCGACGTTTGCTCACTGTCGCACGGTGGGACAGTGATGGATGGGATCGTGTGCATGATTGCTACCGCGGAAGAGGAATACTCCACCAGTGGTCCGGCGGGTCTTGGTATGGTGTCAGGGTACGAGCTGTGGATGCCTTGTTCGAACTCTCGTATCGATATCCTGGGTGGATCGGTGCGCGGATGGCAACAGTACCACCGGATACTGTGTCCCCTGGTAAAGGGCACTTCAGTTTCTACCTCGGGAAATTCCGCAGTTAGTTTAAACATTGCAGGCGCTTCCGCCGCGTCACAACCGGTTACACCGCACCCACCGAAGGCAATCAACCTTACAACGGCTTGTGCTGTTGAGGGCGTCGTATGGGTGGGTGACGCCCAGGGTAACATCTACGCGTTTGGTGCCGCCGACTGTGCACACCTTTTCTCGTATGCCCTCGAACCTTCACAACCGTCGCCCGTCGTAGCACTGGTTTACCTGAAAAAGTTCCAGCGTGTTGCAGCCGGGCTTGAGAACGGGCGACTCTTTCTGTTGCATTCCAAGCTCGTCCCCAGTACATGCGTGTCCGCCGAGGGCAGCTTCGTGTTATCTGAACTTGGCTCGGGCGAGCGGCTCTGCTCCGTCACTGCCCTTTGGAAGTCAGAGGACGAATGTGAACTTTGGTGCGGTGAGTGGAACGATGTGATCAGTGTGTTTTCACTACGTAATTCCCACGTCTCCGGGCAGCACCACTTACGGCACTTTACCGCTCCGATGCCGGTGCGTGGACTGACCGTGGCACTCCTGCGGGCGGCGCCGGACGACTATATATTCTCCTACTTAGCACCGAGCTACATCCTCTACCAATGGCGCTCTACAACGAAAGCGGTCGAGAATAAACTGGACTGTTCCAAACTAGTACCGTGCTCAGAGAGCATGAAGAGTATCGCCATCGATGAGCGGTTAAGTCCCGGCAAGTGTCAAATCAGTGCACTAGCGGTATTGGAAAGCGAGCTGTACATCGGTACGACTTGGGGCTGCATAATTGTGGCGGAGCGGATAAGTCTTCGACCGATAACCGTGTTTCGGCCGTACGAGGAAGACGTGCATTGCATCATTCCAATAGTAAGCACGAGCGGGTCCGCACCGCTCGTAGTGACGATTGGGCGAGGTTACCGTTCGCTCATCGAGCGCTACACGGACGGGCGTCCGGAAGGGGGTGGTGTAGGCACGGGACTCCGAAGCTCCCTGATTTCGACACCAACCACACAGGACAAACGACTGAAAGAAGCGGTGTTACGCGATCGGTCTAATCATATGCACGCCCTTATTTGGTCTGCTGAATATTGGGCACCTATATGATATGGAAAGAAAGTTGCTGCAAGAGAGGTCGTTTCGGAGTTGTAGTTTTATTTAAATTTAGCGTTTCCTTTTTTTCTTCATTTATTTTATCCTAATCACATGGTGATATCATCGAAATAAATAACGATTCGACGACTTTTGATTCGAATTAAATATACCATTTACTCATCCCGCGGATCGGTTGTCTACTTCATTAGCGATGGCGTTCAAAAGCGACCGTTGAGCCAGTTCAAGTGGTCCGACGCCGTCTCGATTCAGTACGTTTCTGCTCGCACCCCGCCTCAGCAGCGCAATGGCG
Source organism: Anopheles bellator (assembly GCF_943735745.2). Classification (NCBI taxonomy): domain Eukaryota; kingdom Metazoa; phylum Arthropoda; class Insecta; order Diptera; family Culicidae; genus Anopheles; species Anopheles bellator. Next base: position 1,195,003 of record NC_071287.1, read on the forward strand.
CACCATTTTTGGTTCTCATCACACGCCAAGTGCAGTGGCGTGTTTCCCGCCGTGTTGGCAATCATCATGTTGGCTCCTCGTGCGAGCAGCAATTGTACAATCGCTTCACGTCCCATAACGATCGCCCGGTGCAGAGGGGTTTCGTTCAGGTGATCTAAAATGTTGACGTCGGCGCCGGTATCTAGCAGAAACTCAGCAATTTCAATATAACCTTTTGAGCAGGCATACTGAAGGGCGGAGTGTCCTCGAGCATTTCGTTGGTTAATGTTGGCACCACGCGCTACCAGCTTCGTTACGATATTCAGATGACCGCCCTGGGCAGCCAATATCAGCGGTGTAATTTTCGAGTCGTCTTCAGCGTCGTACTGATTCGGATGTTGCCGTAGCAGATTGTCGACGAGTGTTTCCTGCCCAGCCATGGCAGCCCAATGAAGCAGCAAACGTTCATTCTAATGGCGGAACAGGAAAAATTAATTACAATCGAAGCAGAAGTGTTGTGCCTCACTCACGGCGGATTCTTACCTCATCCTTGTCGGTTGTCAAGGACAAGTTACTGGATAATGTACTGTAGATTTGTGCCAGATCCTTACGGACAAGTTCGTAGAACAACGTTGTTATGTTCATTATTTGGCTTTGGCACAAGGGTGACAAATAATATGAGGTTTGGTTTTCAATGTGGCGTTGTTTTGCTTTGCTGAGTTATCAAATACAGAAGCATGTTAAGAAAGAACAGCAAGGGACGGTAACCGACATTAACAAAAACAAAGCATAAACCTAACGTGGCCATGCAGCCGCGTATCAGTTAACTCACAACATTTTGCGATTTTTACCTTCTATCTGCCAGCACAATTGCACGAAAAATGTATTTATACCTTGATTTCTCCAAAAGAGTTCTTTCACGAGACCAATGTTTGTATGCTTAGGAATTGACGTAAACAAACGCTCCCACCATCCCCAGCACTACTGCACACCTATGCTATCTATATTTTGTTCCCCGTTGTTTCGAAGAAAATGAAAGGCTTTTTTAAATTAATATACAATAAGAGATGGACATACACAAATATTGATTGAATGAAATATAAAATAATGAATCAATTACACCTGAGCAACGAACAAGCAGGAAGAAAACGGAGTAGAATTTAACCTACATATATGATCGCGTTTTTCCAACTAACGCTCTATTGGCTACAGTAAATGACAGAGAGTGGGCAACACACCATGCAATAATATTGGTAACATCAGCTGTATCCTAAGCATGTAAACATTGGACTCTTGAAAGTACGCTCTTTGAGAAATCAAGATATTCTGTCCAAAACGAACATGATCGTTACAAATGCGTTTCGTGTTATTGTTCTTTTCTTCTTTGACCTTCTGCCGTAAGATTTTATTCTTCTTATCCGGCGCCAATTACAACCGCCAAGCGGTCTTTAGCAACAGAGACAATGTCAATATCTGTAGCATACTGTAACATTGTGGTTTTACTGCGGGGTTTTTGGACTTTGGACCCACTGGACCAGACGAGCGCGGTTTGGTTTTTGGGGCTTGACCAGACGAGATTGTCCGATGGCATCCAGGCTCTCGAAGACGCACAAGAAGACGTGGTTTCAGCAAGGAAAGTGCTCCGCAATGAACGACAGCCGATGTGGTGGACTGGCTATGAAGGTCGGGCCTAATAGGCAAAGGACACTCGCAGTTTATAGCGTCTAGCAACTTGCTCGCCAGCTTTGCTAGCTTGCAGCAAGCTACTAAGCAGCAGCAACTAGCCAGCAAAACCAACCATCAAGCACAATTAAGTTTAAGCGCAGTAAGACTAGTGTAACCAAAGTGATATGTTATTATATTTTTTAACAATCCCAGTCATTCCAATCAGTCAATGATCTGCATGCGCATATCTTTCGTGAGAAATGAAATGACGGTCGAAAGGACGGCTTGCTGGGCACTCGCGTTACCCATCAACAATGGCAAAATAACAACCAGATCTCTGGTACCAAATTCGGCGAGAGCACCGAGGATGCGTTCCTTAAGCCGTTCCTGCTCTTGCACGGTCAGTTCATGCTTTATGATATGACTGACAGGTTTGAAGTCGTTGCTCATCGCATATGCAGCAAGCCCTCCGAGCGTACCACCAATGAGCAATCCGATCGGTCCCGCTAGCATACCACCGAGAAATGTGCCGGACCCTGCTACTATTGCTCCTTTCGTGCTTCCTTTTAACGTTACACGCATCGACTGCTTATCCGTCAGTGTTCCCACAGCATCCAGCAGCTGGCTGGTGTTGATGGCCATCGTCGAAAAATTATTGCCAAATATGTTATCGAACACAGTGGTAGGACTAACTTTCCACTACTGTCAAAACACTAAAAGGTCAAAACAAATGAATCGCATTTGAATCAAATGTGATGTAAAGTAGTGTAGAGAACAAAGTTACATTACAACCTATAAAACATACCCAGAAGCTTGCGATGTGGTGGAGCTGGCGATAAATGCTGACCAGAATCTGGGTTACTGATTTTAATGTAAAAATAACAACATTTGATGGATAATATTATGGACTTTGCAATAAATAATCGCCTTGTTAGCTAAAGTTCTTATAGCTATGACTGCTACCTTGCCTTTTTTGAAGCTCACTATCTGAATTCAACTGTCACTAGCAAAGAAAGCCTTGCAACGCAATCTTAAGGCTGGCAGTGACTAGGCAAATATGTAGTTTGTGTTTAATAGTATCACGTCATTGATGTATGTATGTTAGTCCGTTAAAAGCTATTGTTGTTAAAGCAGTTTCAATATCCATTAAAAATGGGAAAAATAGTAAAATTAGTCAGGGAACGGCAGAGATCCTGAACATCTGTTGGCAATTGTCAGAAAACAACAGAGATCCTCAATATTGGATGAACACGATGTTCATTGTGACGAGAGACTGTCTCCTACTATTATGAAACTCGAACTCGAAACTCGATCGTTACTGCGGGGCCATTCCAAGCGCAAATCGGACCGCAAACATTTCATTTCGTTTGATCTTCGTGTGGCAGCAAAAAAATCGAAATATCAAACGTGGTTACATTCGTGTTTTTGGTCCGAGAAAACAGAAATGGAAGAGAAATAAATTGATTTCTAACTAACTACTTTTGCTGTGTTTTCGATTTTCGATTTTTTCTGCTTTTTCGATTTTGTTGCTATACCAGCAAATAAGAACTTATCGGTCGGTTTTGCCGTCGGATTTGCGACACAGACACAAAAAACGTTTTTGACAGCAGCGCAACAGTTTGGCATTAATCTGAAATGCCAAAATCGTTACGCTACGCATCGTGTAGTCCGGCAGTTAGAGTGAACACAGTAAGAGAGAAAGCAGAATACAACAGGCGAGAAGGCAGAAAGAGAAAGCTATAGCAAAATGAACTCAAATGAACGTTCGAGTTCGAGTTTGGTAATAAGGCCCTGTGTCCGAGGTCCGAGTCTCATGGAATTTAAACCCCCGACACACCGTAAGCTGAAATTTTTTACCATAAATTTTGGCACATTACGGAAAGGCAAATTCACTTTGTCTACTATGAGTTTCACACTTCACACCGGTTGACGGCATTGGAGACGTCAACTTCGTTCGCCGAAGACAAAGTTGTGAAAAATCACAACTCTACTTTGGTGACGCTCAGAAACTTTGGCCAAAGTGTTTTAACATCCTGGTAAATGTGCGTTTTGAATATCAAAACAGCTAGAAAATCACGTTATTATTGCTCAAAACGAATTAAATTGCTCTAATTTAATTGCTCTAATCTACTACTTTCTACTTCTACTTTCTTGCTCTACTTTAATACTACTTTACTTTAATCTACTTTAATTGCTCTAATACAGAGTACAACGCAGGACGCCGAAATTCGAAAGCGTTAAGCTCTTTATTTATTTCTTTATTCATTTTATTATTTTTTTAAATTATTTATTAGTTTATCCTTTTATTTATTTCTTTCTTTATGTATTTATTTATTTATTCATTTGTTTACTTTTGTCATAGAACGAACAGCGCCGTATTAAGCACAATTTTAAAGTTTTGCACTCATGTTGCACTGGTAACAGTCAGGGTTTGAACTGACGTCTTTTGAATAGAAACCGATGAATTGGTGCAGTGCAGGCGGAAACCTACGGGCGAGGGACTGAAAACTTTAAGCTTCAATCTTCACATAAGCTTTGTTTTGCCAAATTCCCCTTTGGCTGCAAATAGCTGTACCAGTACAAGTGATTGAATCAAAATGCCATTTAATCGTCACAATTTTGTTCTTGGAATCTCAAGCTAACATTCAACACCTTGAAGGAGCGATTCCAAAAGAAGATATACATTTTTTCACAAGTTATCCAAATGTACAGATGATAAACATTGTTTTGCTAGCCACTGCACATAATATAATATGTAGATAGATAATATATTCTTCTTGTGTATCGGTACACGAAGGTTAACAGCATAAAATTTGCATTGTACGAACGGTAAAAACTGAAAACATTAAACGTTCCGTAATAACTCCACTTATTTCTGCAATAACTATCAAAAGTCAGTTCACTTCAGTTCAAGAAGGTTGAAGTGAAATGTAAAAAAAAACGAATAAAAGAGCAACAACGTTGGTCTAATATTGACTCCAACTAACACGCGTCAACTGTAGTGAATTGCACAAAAACTATTTTAGCCTTATACCGAGTGAGATTTTTTTTCACCGTATTTTTAAAATGCAAAGTTTCTGCAAAACAAACCAAACAACAGGTTTGCTTGGTTGGGAACAAAATTTTGTTCATGTGTGGTCTAGGCCAAATTAGAAGAAAGCAGCTGTTAACACCACTCCCGCTTTTTGCAATGATTTAAGTTACATTGTTTTCTGCTGATAGCTCTACTGATTCTGCTGGATCATGTTCACGAGGTTGTGTTAGAAATGGCCCTCGATAGCCTCACGAATTTCCCGTGTGGGCACTGACGACGGTCGGTTCGAGCAGTTTCGGGATTCATTCGCTGCTATTTGGTCGCAATGCAGTTTTTCACGATCGGCGGCAAAGATGTCGTACCGTGACCACCGCCACCGCCACCGCCACCACCCCCCGGCACTGCAGGCTGATGATGATGATGGTGGTATGCATGATGGTGTTGATGTTGCTGTTGCATACACTTATTGTGGCGACAAATTTCTTTTCGCAACTCAGATAGCTTTTTCTCCATTTCCTTTTTACGCTGTAATTGTCAAAAATATGCAAAAGTACCAAATATATAAATTTGTAAGAAGCACGTTTCTCTTAAACTTACAGCAACCTCATGCTCTAGCTTGTCCTGCACGATGTGAATTTTCTTTCTCAAATCCATGATACTTCGCACAAGGTGATCGGCAGTGCTCTTCATGTTAGCCTGAAACCCACAAATTTTGCCTTAATGAAGTCAACGTGCTCGTGATACTACAACCTTTAACTGCTCACCATAATTTTCAACTTTTCCGGTGAATGTGGCAGACAGCTCGGTGCGTTCCCCTTTAGTGGGCAGTTCTCTGGCAGCCGTGCCAAGCAGGGTCGCCGCCGACGACATCCCTCAAGGTGCCACGTTACATGCTCGATCTGGTGTTGCAACTTGGCCTTCTCTCGGCATAGTGCCTCACCCTTTGCCTGCAGCTCAACCAACTGCTTTTTGCGCGCTTCATCAAACTACAACGACATATCCGGCCACAACCATTACGGTACCCTTTCCGGAGTCCGTTTCGGCAGAGTGCCGTAGAATCACGTACACTACATACCTTGGCCCGCCGTAGTGATTCCTCCTCTTGCATCTCTCTAAACTTGTGCGCTTCCGCATTGCTTATTGTCCATTTTACTCCCTATCCAGAAATCAACGTGTTGCAGGCGATTAATAACGTGCTAAAGGAGCGTCACGAGATTGAATCCAATTACAAGAACCTAGCGCACAAGTGTTTTTCAAAAGCAAAATTAAACTAATTGTAGTTTAGCTTGTCTACAAAAGCTTGTTAAGCTTATCAACTACAGATATTCACCAAAGATACGAAGATGGGAAGAAGATTATGAGAGATGGGGAGAAGTTTTGTATAAACCTAAGCTTGTGTTGTTGCGATTTTACTCGAATTTAGCTTGTTGGTTAGATTCTACGTTTCGCACGATTTCATCAGTGACAGATTCTCCTCTTCGAAATCCTATCTGAGTCGAAGCTTACGGTGATCATGCTCTTGGAAAATCGCAGCGGTTTGAGCGGTTTAAAAAATTTAAACATGACGATTTCGACTTCAAAAACAAAGAACGTTGGAGGATTCCAAAAGTGTTCTTGGAAAAAAAAAGTGTTCCAAAAAAACACTTGGACGAAAATGACACACAACAACAGCTCGTGTTTCAACGTGTTTTCTCTGTCAGATCATGATTAGGGATGGAAATAGATTCACTTTAAGAACCCTAAAAAGAAAAAAAAAACCACGGGTCAGAGAAAACAATCCTCTTCGACTGCAAAACCAGATCGATTGGACCAGAAAGATGTGGTGTACCACATGTTCGCAAAAACTGGCGAAACCGTTCATTTGGATCGACTAATTTGTTTGCTACAAAAGACGAATAATTATTTTGGCGCGGCACCCACAAATTATCAGAGAGATAGGAGAAATGTATATCGCATATCGATGGCACATGCTTTGAATCAAATAGAATTTTTCATTTTAATGCCACAAAATGTGATTTCTTTGAAAAAAGTTTCATTTTCGACTTTTAAACCTTGTATATGCACGTATATTAAAACACAGAACCGAAATCCTTAATTTCCCGAAATAAAGAAAGTTTTGTGGTATTACCATTGACAATTTGTTATAGACCTATACGGAAACCAGTTCAATAAAGACGTCGCCCTCATTTTCATGGTTGCCTCCTCTTACAAATTCCTTCCCTTCTTTAATCTGTGGTATGGGGAACGTATGTGTTTACCAACACTTAACTTCCTATACTTTCACAAAATGCCATTGACATCGGTGCAATGCTTTCATTGAAAAGCAATTCGCATCCGCAGGTTATTCGTGAGGCAACACAACGTTTACGATATCCAACAATCGATAGCCCAGGTCAGAATGCTGTTCATTGTCATGTTGACCTCGTAACCCAATTTCCTTTCAGCATATCCTTGCAACAGAAAACGATGAACACAATTTCCTGTTTGGTTCCGAATTGTGCAATGATATATTCTTGCTCATAGCAACCTATTGAAAAAGAAATTCTTAACCACTCGAACAGGCAACATTTGATCGTCGATCTTTCGGGACGAGAAGCTAGAATATTTAGCAGAAGTGCATTTGCTCCAATAAGAGGACAAGCTGCGTGAAACATTTGAATAACAACCACACCACAACCACATTGCGTCTACTGTCACACATATTTTTTTCACCACAAATTCAATGTTTGTTGGATCAATGACTCCAGACATCATTTAAATCGGACGAAACATCTTCCCGTGGACGAACCTTTTACCTTTTCCGTTAGTATCTAGTGCCACCCACAGAATGTGAAACATAAACGTTATCCTTATTTGCAATCGAAGTTATAGCATGGCTAGCAAGCAACCCCCATTCAGATGGAGCGAAGTTAATGTCAAATGTGTTAAATTTTTTGTGGCTATTGTAGGTACCTCTTCACCCCTTGTGGGGTGATTTTTATGCATGACAATGAAACAACCAAATTTTTTCTACTACTGTTACAGGTGGCAATATAATCTAAGGGCTTTCGTTAAGTTGAAATAGTTTTTGCACTTACTTTCTTCATTTTTGTTGATCCGTTCCTTAATTTCATCCAGATTTCCTGGCGACAACATGGTTCACGATAGGTGTTTGATTTGATTATACAGAACTAATTGATTCAACTTTCTTGTGCTTGGTATTTTATCCAATGGGTCCCACTAGTTTAATTAAGTTCCTCGGGGAGCACCGACAGTTGATTGGTGATCGTATTGACTGGAATCACTGCTGCGATTTTATGCCGGACCAGATGCCGTATTCTCCGATACCGTTTTTGACTGTTTTCACTGTTTCACAACTGTTTCGATACGTAGAGTTGCTCAGGAAATCACGAGCAAGTATACAAGTCTTTAACCATTATGCCGTCCAGCTGAGAAAACTGATCAGTGTGCTGCGCGCCAGTGCCAACAAACTGCTCCAACAGGGAAGTAAATTGAAAAAAAAAACTATTGAAAGATCAACGAAACAAGATCGTGAACCTGGGCTCCTTGCACTGTCCCATCCACATCAAGCACACCAATGGTACACACTGTTTCCGCAATCCTTATTCTTCACTGACTGCCAAGAGTTTGTTGTTTTGTTGTAATTTGAGATCGAAAGCACAGGCGCAGCCAGTTTTCACAGGACGATGCAGGGGTCTAATGGGCATGGTGAGGAGTTGTTTACATCCGTTGCCGGGACATTTTCGCCACAATACTGCATTCAACAATCTTCGAAAACGCGGTGCCGCAGACTAGCTGTGTTTTTCCCACTCTACGGGTTCTCCACCAGCAAATATTCCCGTTACCGACAATGCTTTGTTTGACACAGTTACGACGTGAAAACCAAAAGTATCTGCGTCGTTTTTCCGATACTAGCCGAGAGTTTTCGTCTGACGAAGGAATCGGCTGAGGAGTGTAGATAATCATAAATCAAATGTGATTACCCGACCTATGCCTAGTCGAAAAACTTTAACTGGAAGCAGGCCTTTATCTTGAACTAACTGTTCCCAGCCTGCGTCGCGACACCTCATTTTATTCTCAGTTCTCGATTATCCGGGGCAAGGAATTGTGATGCGTCGGCTTCTGATCGGCTTCCCTTCCCACCTCCCGTTACTCCTCAGTTTCGGACGATCGGGCTTCCAGTTGCGTATCCGATCGGTTTCCATTCCCCGGTTTCCGTCACTCCTCTGTTTTGACCGGGCTTCCCGGTAACGGCTTCGCTTCCGTTCTCGCTTCCCGTTGACTCTCCGTTTCAGACGATCGGACTTCCCGTTAACGTATCCCATTGCCTTCCCTTCCAGCTTCCCGTTGGTTACATGGCAAAACATACATCAGCTAAATTGAGCTCAAATTGCTTGAAAACTATCCGAGTTTTGCTGAAATGTACCCATATTTTTATAGGAGCCCCTTTTACAATTTGGGACGGGATTTCACACATTCACCAGAAGATTTCCCCTTCACAAAAACTCTCGGCTGCAGAATTCGGTTCGAAACAACCCGAGTTATACTGAATGTTATGTTACGTTTATATGGGAGCCCACTTTCCCGGAAGGTGTGGGAGGTTCAAACATTCCTATTCACAATCCGGTGTCACAAGACTACGCTCTGCAAAATTTTACGCGGATCAGTAGTTTTGGAGAAAAAGCAATGCAGATAGGAGGGCGGACAAACATTCTTTGTTATACATATAGATTTTATTGTTCAGTAAAGTATTCTAAGAAAGTCAATCTTCACCGAAGGATACACACGAACGAACGATTGAACGAAGTAAAGGCCGGTCCAAACGCTGCGATCTGCAATGCAATATCGCCTGAAGTGACATCTCCGGAGATGTCATAAATGTCACTGCCGCGGGTGGAAATCTGAAGACTCGACATGCAATTTGTGAACAAATTTCAAAACAGGGTCAGTTTGTCGGTTGGACATGTTGGAATCAGCCATGGAAGCAACACTGTGTTGGTTTGCCTTACCATTGTGCTTTTCGGTTAAAAAGCGAAAAAAGAACGTGCGAAGAGGTTACAGTGTCGAGGAAATTGCTTTTAAATGGCATCGTATGCCTCCGCCTTTTTATTCCGATCACTATATTTTTTATTTTTTAGTTGCCAAAGACATGGCAGACTTTCGTAAATTTTTATAAATTCAGTTACACACTTTCGCGAACGTTGACGAAGCGTCCAAAATATAAATAAGAGGCCAAAACAAAACATCAACAAGTCAACCGACAAACTGACCCTGTTTTGAAATTTGTTCACAAATTGCATGTCGAGTCTTCAGATTTCCACCCGCGGCAGTGACATTTATGACGTCTCCGGAGATGTCACTTCAGGCGATATTGCATTGCAGATCGCAGCGTTTGGACCGGCCTTAATATCTAATTGTTATGGAAAAATGGAAAATAGAACGTGCCTAGTAATAATCTGTATGAAATGTTAAATAAAATTATTATTGATGCTCGTTTGCTCAGATTTTCTAGATCTGCGTCGATTGTTCAAAATGGCAAAAAATGGTGCAATTTCGCCGTCCAGACGCATCGATACATTGCTATGATGTGTCTGAGCAACGATTATCATAGCGATTAGCGTCTGGACGGGGCTTAAGTTCTTATTTGCTGGTATATCAAAAAAATCGAAAAAAACAGAAAAAAAATATTCAGAAATAAATTTATTTCTCTTCTATTTCTGTTTTCTCGGACCAAAACCACGAATGTAAACACGTTTGACATTTCGTTTTTTATATTTTTGCCACACTGTGGCGCTACACGAAGCGTGAAAACTGGTGTAAAATTAACTATTAATGTCAAACGGTTTATGCTTCGTGTGGCAGCAAAAATATAAAAACGAAATCTGAAACGTGTTTACGTTCGTGTTTTTGATCCGAGAAAATAGAAATAGAAGAGAAATAAATTGATTTCTGAATATTATTTTCTTTTGTTTTTTTTTTATTTTGTTGCTATACCGGCAAATAAGAAGTTAAATTATCCTCTGTTTGTAAGCAAAGTGTATGCAAAAAGTATTTACGCTCGGGGTTTACGCCTCGGCCGAGCCGTAAGCGTTTTGACAGAAGCGTAGCAGTTTGGCATTAATCGTTAATGTCAAAAATATTACGTTACGCATCGTCTGTCGCCACAGACACGAAACGCAAACGAAATGACGTTTCTGCGATCCGATTTGCGCTTGGTGTGGCGCCGCAGTAAACGTTCTGACGTTTTTACGGTCCGAATTACGGCTCGTGAAGCGTTGCAATACTTTAATTTCGCGGTTACTAACCGAACCAACTAACAGTAACTTTTTTGCTGGAATTAGTTGCTGTGCAATAATGGGGGCTGCATCCAGCAACGCCCGGTCGGTCGTAATACCGAACACAACTGGTGTGATAGATATCTCAGATGATGTGGTTAAGCGGATGACGAACGGTTTACCGTCGAAGGCGAATGGTGAGTGAAAGGAACCCTAGCGTGCTGGTGTAAATATAACACCGTAAATGGTGCCAATCCTATCAAACGACAACAACCTGCCGTTCAGTTCAGTAGCATTCGTTTCCCCCGAATCCATCAATCAAGCAAGCACGCATTCCAGCAACAACTTGTTTCCGGTGTTCCATCTCACCGGCATGTTCGACTGAAATATACGTCCGATTTTGTGATTATGCAATATGTTAAAACTGAGGGTAGCGTTCATGCGACTTTAGTCACTTTGCGTTTTTCATTTCACAGAAAATCGAACGCAGCAATCGAGTGCATCCGGCGATGAACCCTCCATCGGAACTGGTCCTAGCTCGTACCCAAACACGGTTCCTCCTGCGACGGCATTTTACGGTGAGGTGCCTTTTACGTCGATGCAAGTCCGGCAGGAGAAGGAACGAGAATTGCGCGAAAATGATACCTACTGGGCTAACCGTTTGAAGGCACTCGAAGCGAATCTAAAGCAAACGAATCAGCTGCTAGAAAAAGAATACAATGAAGCGGTAGGTTCCTGGTCGAAACATGTTGTTTCCTAAACCGGGACATCCCTGTACACTGTAATTATTCAATACTGCCGTCTATTCTGGTAAGGTAGGTTGTCGATGTGAAGAAGCGTTTTGCTACGTCTGCGGTACGGCAGCAGCTGCCACCATGCCAAGATTTGAAGGCAAAGGTGATCGAATGCTACCGGGCGAATCAGCACGAGACGTTACGGTGCACGAACGAGGTGCAACTGTTTACTGACTGCGCGAACCTGCATCGCATCCAACTACTGCAGCAACGAGTAACGGCAGAAGAGTCCAACCAAAAACAGTAGTCGAAAAAGGTAAGGTTAAAAAGTAGTCGGACCACAGTAGAAGGCAACGGCAGCGGATTGGTGTAGAAAGCGGTATCCAAAAAATCGACCAGTGATAAGTCAAACGACGTGCAAACGACCGGCAGAGATACAAAACATTACCACAAAAGCGATGCAACGACACGATGTTGTAACATTACGGGCGATGGAACACAGAAAGAGGAATATTAACCCTAACTTGCGTATTTTGCGCTCCACAGTCTCGGTTTCTAGTTTCTTTGCTTACTATGAATAGCTCTATCGCGACCTATGCTGGTAATGTATAAAAAGCGGGTTAATAAAATTCGTGGAGTAAATTCGAAATGAAGTAGGATAGGAGCACATCCCTAAGTTTTTCTATCTCGTTCTTCTTACCAATATCACCTCAATGCGTTCGACAACATATGCTTTGCTGTATTTGGTAATTCAATTTCCAAATTGTTTTTTATTTGTACACCTACAATTTTTTACTCCAGAGGCTTTTCAACGTTTAATAGTTCAAAAATACGTTTCTCAAAGGTACACGAACGGCGCGCATGCTTTACTTCACAAAAAAAAACAATCAGCCCAATTGTACTCTTCCTATTATGAAAAACATATTCATCAATAGGCACGGACTTGAGCAAAATTAAGTAATAAAATCTGTTGAGCGATGTGAACGGTATGAAAAACAAGAAAGTATTAATCGAAATTTAATACAAATTTGATGTGGGATAAACCTCTGATGTATCGTCAGGCGGACATATGTTTGGAAAAGCCGCTCTGTCCTCTATCGGCAACATGGCGAAAAATTCCTCCACGAAACTGAGCGAGCGGTCAAATTCACCATTCCTTGGCGTTTCGAAGTTGCAGAGAAGGTCGGAGCACGGAGTTGCCCAAGGCTCCTCACTTCTCAGTGCTGGTCCTTGCAAATCCGAGATCAGATTGTCAACACGAAAGCGATATGTTCCGCTACTAAGGCGTAAAATATCTGCCACGTTCTGATCGATGAATGCGTCTACGAGATTCTCTGCGTTATCGTCCGCCGCGATAAGCAACGCGATGTGTTCCCTAAGTTGCGCTACAAAAACACTTAGTTCCTGGATCATCCACTCGCAACGATTGTATTCCGGCACTGTTGCTAAAAACTGCATCAAATGATGGAAAAGCCGCGAGGGTGTCTCTGCCGTCTTAGTGGCTTTAGGCAGTGATTCATTGTGTTGGACAGTCCGCTCCGGATCGGGTGGTGAAACGTTTTTGGGCGCCATCATTTCACTGAGCGCCACATGCGTTGGAAATTTACTCAAGTGTGTCTTCATCCTGGCTCCCAAGTACGTTTTCTGGCAAGTGCCACATTTAAACTCAAGTGGAATGTTTGGGCTATGACGTTTATCAACTCGATGGGATGGTGCTTGCGTGTTATCATTGTCCACGAACGTTAGGGTTGGCATGGGTTCGTCTACTGGATTAATGTCGGCATGTCCCAAATTATTGTTGGTTGACCGTGGTGGCCTTGACATTCGGCCGCATCGTGTATGCACAATTCGCAGTGCAGAGTGTTTTTTCTTTAAACCGGCTTGCTTCCTCTTTTGCAATTGACCCGACGCATCTACCTTAAAATGCTTTTTACTATCGGGTACAAATTTGTTAGATACACGTGTGCCTCGGGCGTTGTGACGTACGTTCGTTAGCGGAGATGATACTTTCGAGCAATCGTTTTTCGACACAGAATATGGAACTGATTCAAATCTCGCACGGTTTTCACGTGTGTGCACTAAAATTAACGACGAGAGGTCTTTTTCCAGCAATCGCCTCTTTGTCCCTCTTTGCGTCCTGTTTTCAATGAGAAAACCAGAAAGTTACAAAACAAGGAAACGTATTTAGGGTAAAAGGGTTGTATTGTCTTACAATTTTTCGCTGGCAAGGGGGGCGTTAATTTCTAGAGATCCGGGCTGCTGTGGTAAATGGTCTGGTCGAGCCGAAGGTGGAAACCTATTACCAATTTCTTGTAAGTACTCTACGAGATTATTTGCCATAGATTCTGCCATCGGAATCACTTCTGAAAACGGTGTTGAAGTTTGTTCTCTAACGATAGAAGCACCAAAGCAGGATATAGGCTGGACTGCACTCTGTAGATCGTCGAGAGTGCTATCACTATAAGAGGAATGGTTCAGATAATCCATCTCAGCGTTTTCGGCTTTGCAAGTCTCGCTTTCTATAACATCACACTGGGCCGCCACATTCGGAGCGATGGTTGCCAGAATATCGGACGTATCTATATCATCGGCAGCTACGGAATCTTCAAAAAGGGGCACATCGCGTAATCGCTTGGGACTTTCGTGCCATTCACATAATTCTCTTACACAAATATCACCACCTGAAGAATCGAATACATTGCGAACGATGGTACCGTCCAAGAACCAACTCATTTGACGTTCCGCATCATTATCGAGTGGTTCGATTGAATCGTCCATTACGTTGATATCAACTTTTTGGAAGATGTAAGACACACGAAATAAGATTTAATGTTTGGCAGAGTTAATGGCGCGTTCCGGTTGTGATTAGCATTAAAACATTCGAATGTCAAAACTGACTGCCGTACTGCCAAAGTCTAGTATTAGCGGGGCCACACCAAGCGCAAATCGGACCTCAAAAACGTCATTGGCAGCAAAAATATAAACACGAAATGTCAAACGTGTTTACATTCGTGTTTTTGGTCCGAGAAAATAGAAATAGAAGAGAAATAAATTGATTTCTGAATATATTTTTCTGATTTTTCGATTTTGTTGCTATACCAGCGAATAAGAACTTACATTATCCTCTGTTTGTAAACAAAGCGTTTGCTAACGGTGTTTGCGGTCGGGTTAACACACCATTTCAGAGAGCAAGAGAGACTAACATTGTCTCTGCCTTTAACATAATTAACATTGTCTCTTTCTAACATTGTGCGGCTCAAGACAGCTCAGTGGTTGTTGTCGAATAACAAAAAGAACTTAATGCAAATAAGGAAAATAATGATAGCAAGGATACGAATAAGTTAAAAAATCGCAAAGTTATTCTAAGGAATATTCGCATATTTTTTAAAGGCAAAAACAAACTGAGAAACGACTGAGAAAAAAACTGACTTTGTAGTCTTTCTCGTATCAAGATTCCGCATTTTCATAGAACGTGTATAATCATCACGTGACCATTATTAACTTCAGATTTCTGTGAATGTAAAGCATAGTTTATTGAATATAAAGTTGAGTTTTATTACGGACTTGTGCATCATGGATCATAGTAAGTATTACGTTTTACTTCTTTTTGTTCTTTTTCTTTCGCTTCAAACAGACGGAAACAAATTAGATTTCTTCACGACATACCAGAAACTAACTGACCAACATGTTCTTTTTGGATGCTCCAAGCAAACAAAACAATAAACAGCCCTGTAACAAACATGAAACTACAATTCAGAATACCAATCAAACTAAAAGAAATCACGAAAAATAATAAGCGCAAAAGTTATTACACTCATGCGTTCGTGCACCTGTTCACATACGCAAAACTAGAACATAATAATGAAACTGCGAAATAAATAATAGACTATTTTTTCTAACAAAGAAAGGGAATTATTGATTGACTGTCGCAATGAACTAGATTGGATTGAGGAATTCGATACGATACGATTCTCCATGGAAAACGACTTAAACAAATTTTATGACAAATCTAATCCATTTGTGAATCAAGTTGAATGCAAAATTTAAATTATTGGTAATATGGCTCTGTCCGTAGTAATAGATAAAAAGCCGAGCGAGATATATATTATATTATACATTTACATGTTAATTCTTACTGCAGTGTATACCTGCTCAGTTCGTTCCTCTAGGATTAAATGAAAATTTAGAGCGTAGAAAGAAAACCGACAAGCAATGGAGCCCAATGTACCCGTCCAGCTTAACTTCAAACAACGCACGCTGGTGGGTTGGCCGTCGATTATTAATTGTAATATAAGTCAACGATTGCAATGTGTGGGCAAGTTGCGAAATGCTAGACAGCCTTGCTTACGCCGTAGCGATTCAACAGACGTACGTATGAAATATTAAATAATAAACGATATCAAACAGAATACACGGCCTAAAAAAAATCTATCGCAGGTCAATCACTTCTACGGTATCCGTTTCATTCAGTATAACGTGTTGGGCTTCCTGCAAATGAGAAACGGAATAATGATACAAAATACGGGAAAGTATATTTTAGCTCGAGGCAAAATAGTCTTCAGATAGCGTTTAAAACATACCCCGAATAGAGAAGGTCCGGCCGAATGTGGGTGAAAGCCGGTTTGACGGCACTGAGAAATCGCATCCATTCCGGCGGGTGTAAGATTAAAGAATCCGGTTCTTGAATGTAAATGTATGAATATAGTATTATACGGTAAAAGGGTGAAAATACTTACTCGTGATACTTTGGCGAGCAAACGATCGCGATTGCCTCTTCGAGCATCAGCTGATACGAACAGTGCGTATGCAAATCTACAGATGACAAAAATGCTGTTTGCGAGGGATGTGTCTGCACGAATGAAGTAAAAAGCAAAATTAGCCTTGCATTACATTGCGATGGTTATTTCGATGGAATAATTAAACGCCCTCACATGTATCCATCCGAGCGTGATAAGATTGTGCTGGTCTTGGGCAATGGCAATCTCTTCTTCATACATCGTGTTACAGCTGTCGGACGTTCCGGTCTGCTTCGGAAATATCACATGCGTGATAACGAATTTCGCCTGCCGTAAACAACCGGCCAAAATAGCGCACGTTTCCAGGTTGGCAGCCGTATTGGCGGCTGTAAGCGCTAGAAACTTTCGCAAAGTATCCATTGGTACCGTAATCGACCGGTAGCCCGTTGCTCCGGCAGTTGCCGGCCCAGTCGAATGTGATAGCTTCGGTTTCAAAGATCTATCCACTGAGGGATCGGATACCATTGAAAACTCTTCGCTGGGAACGCTCTCCCCGGTTATAAATTCACTTGGATAAAGCACTTGCTCCATTAGCTTGGATTCGGGGTCAGTAATAATATCGTGGCTCGGGGCGCTGGGTATCATGGTTCCGACTCTCAGTCCAACGCCCCCAGCATCCTGCGGGGTTCTGGAAGGACCTGATTGTTCGGCGGCTGTACGAGCACGTTCCTCTGCTAGCTTATTCTCTTCTAAACGAATCTGCTGCAGGTAGAGCTGGTACTCGCCTTCGTACCGCTCCAACAGCTTCGCGCGGATGTTCTCCGCCTTCGGGAGAATTTCCTTGATCTTTGTTTTCGTCTGATTTTTGTCATGTGGTAGCACCGATCGATAACCCGGATGTTTCAGTATGAGCTCCACAAATATCGTCACGTAACGCAGGTAGAAAGTGAATGCCTTTTCGAAGTTGCCTTCCCGCAGCGACCGATCGGCTGTTTCGACGATCTGGCTACCGGAACGGTAGTATCGGTTGATGGGCATTGTCGAGTCGATCGAAACACGCTGGCTGTCGGCGACGAGCTTCTGTAGTCGCAGATGCGGTTCCATAGCACCCACTTGCACCGGTGGCGATTGTAGTGCCATGGTTTTGTTTAATTTACTGTTTAGTCGACGCTACTAGCTTTTTTCAACTTGTTCGTTAAACTCTCTGTTATCCTTACCCTTACCCTGTCATAGTCCGTATACTGTTTCTTCATCAAGCGACTGTCAGCTCACGAGCCGCGTTCCTGTAAAATCAGTGTTGCTCTATAGAGAGTCTCTAATAGAGCGACTCTGTGCATTATCTTATTCCTTATCGTTATGGAGAAAACTGAACCGCAATTTTTTTTCATCTCTCATTTCCAATCGTAACCTTAAACGCTATTTCGTATAGTATTAGTGTTTGGTCGTTCAATGTTAAGGACAGTAGAACTAAAAATAGACAAATGGATAGTCCGAATGAGACGATATTTCGTTAAATACCCATTAATGAAATTATTAAATTATTATCCTCTGTTTGTAAACAAAGCGTTTGGCATTAATCTGAAATGCCAAAAACGTTACGTTGCACTTCGTCTGGCCCCGCAGTAACATATATTCAGATTCAAATAATTAACCTTTTATTTTTGTTATTTATGTTCTTTACATAAGTTTATTAAAATAGATTTGAATCGACTCGAAACCTCGGACCCCCAAAAATTGGAAGCCTTGGCTATGTTGAGGCAGTTCTTTAAATTGTTTATGGTATTTTGATGCCTAAGGCAGCCATAATGTTAATCTTCTGCTGCTTACTGTAACAATGTATTTTTACGAACGGGGTTGTTGGATCCTCCCTCCTGTCACACCGGTCTCGGGTTTCGAAATCAGGGAAATCGGGATCGGGTGTCCAGGACGAGCAGCATAGTGGGCAAGGTCTACCAGCACATCATGTTTTCCAGGATTAGATATCGTCTAGACGATAGCCACTGCTCTCTCTCCTAGACAGGTAAGCTTCAGCAAGCAGCATTGTTGAACGCTGCCCAAAGCATTTTAAAGGTTTTCCGGTATCGAGACCAGCTTAAAAAAGAACTAGTCAGCTATTTCCATAAGCATAGGAAGAATTTTCTAGCATAAGCATAGCGATTATATCTGTTGAACTGTTGATGCGAATAAAGGTCGACGAACAATCGTATTACTGCTCCTCAGGACATACCTCATGGACCGCGAGCGACAATCTGACCACAGCTGTTTCGATCGTTTGTTTAGGGGAGTTTGACGGAGGCAGGGTAGTGTTATTGTAAAGACAGTGGAACTGCAACTGCTCTGTACAAAGAGCGTTTGATAGCCGACCAAGGACTCAGGACTCCTACACTCATTAACCGCCCATTAGCAACATCGCCAAGAATCTCCATCACGAACATAACCTGACAATGGCTGTCATCATCAAATTCATATAAAAAATATATCGCTGCGTAAAATGACAGCATCTAGCGATGTTGCCGTTTTGTGCTGTTTGTCCTTAACGGAGTTTTTGCGAGTCTGGGGCCCGACTAACGGCTCGGCTTTGTATAGAGCAGTTGTTTTTCCACTGCCTTTAGGAGACGGCGGGTGCAGCATGCATAGTTGTTGTTATTATCATATGAGAGATTTTGAGCTCGAAGCTTCTTTCATCTTTTTGGACAGTGTGTATAGAGATTGGCACCGGTGTGCTCCGTAATTTGTTATCTACTCAAAACGTTCAGAGCTTGAGAACACCGCATAGCGGCCCACACATAACACGTCTCCTAACATCGGGCTGGGGTGAGAAACGGAATTGAAAACATCATCTCCCTTGGTCTCGCACGCGTGAAAGGTAGGAAGCCGGTGTTGCAGTGTGCTGCTCCTGACTACACACGAGGAAGTGCGATCAATGGACCCGAGGTCGCAAGCGGTTACTGTTGTGTTGATATGGTCGTGTCATTTGAACTGACTGGAGCTGTAAGGATCATCTTGGCAGTTCCAGTCAAACGCTTACTGTGATTGGTACGCTGCCGTTGCGTTTGTTGCTGCACTTGTCGCCGGCCCGGACCGCCGTCATAATCAGTGATTAGTGCACTCCCTACCAGCGACCCGTTGGGACGGAAAATTCCTTCCCGTCTTCCCGAACGCACGCCCTGCCCCTCTATTCCTCACGGTGAGTGTGACGTGTTGTGCCTCGTATTGCGACTCGTGTCGTGGCGCTGGAAACCCGATTACTGCGGTGTGCCGTGTGAAGGACAGTAGCAGTCTTCGTACAGCAGGATACCGGAAGCGCACATCTATTCAACCTCTGCATCCTCCCCCACCACCGCACCCGTTTCCACACACAGAAAGACAGAGAGAAAGAGACAGAGAGAGAGAGAGAGAGAAATTTACGTAGGAACCGCAGTGCCGCAGTCCACTTGCAGCGATGAAGCTGGAGTCGCGATCAGCATCAGAGGTAATTCTCGTTGGCGTTAGCGTAAGCGATTGTGAGATTCACAATCGCTTCCCCGCGCATTGCTGCCTTTGTGATCATCATCATGCCTGCGCCATCTATCTCACCCTGCCCTAATTAGTGTCTTTGCATGACGTTCGATGTACGACAATTGATCGTTTCTTAATGCAATGCATAATGGAGTTGCTGGAGTTCTATCGGAGAAAATTATGTCACATCATAGAGACGGCCGTCGCCGACCGTAAACAGATCTGGCAGACAGGATCTTGACAGACAGGTAGAGGGACCGCTTATCTTTGACGATAATCACGAGCTAGCCGTGTGCCTGTGGCATGATGTGTGATTTGCGTTTTTTTTTCATTTTATCTAACACGAGAGAAAAAACAGTTGTAGAGGGGTTGGTCAAACGACTTTGACCCCGCAATTGAGGCGGCCTCCTACAGTCCCAAATGCTATCCCCATTTTTATGCTTGTTTCCGGAGTGATGGGCAATGGGTCTTTAGCATCCGAGTGGGACTTTGAAGTCGCTAGTGCTGCCCCAGTTTCACTCATCTTTTTTTCTGTCCATTCATCCTTGCCGTTGATTTTGGATTTTTGTTTGTTGTATTTGCTTCACCAATGCCTATCGCGCTCGGCGGAGGGTACTTTAAGGTCAGATGTAATGTTTGTTCGTTGTGATTGGTTGGGGCCTTGTTATTCCCTTTGTGAACGTCAACGCTGCACGAGGTCACTCAAGGATAGTACGTTTCGATTTCCCGGCATTTCGGCCAAAAAGGAAAACTTTGTTTTCGTCCCGGTCCGGTCGTGGTTGCGTGCGTCCGATTCGTAGCATGCGAAGAACATAACCATCGCCCGGCCATTGGCAGGAGGATGGCGGGAGAACGTTACGATGAGACAAATTGCCAGATGGGCCGGGTGGTTTGTTGCGTTAGAGTAAGTTGATATTACTCCGCTAATGAACAAAACAGTTTTGCACTACGCTGCGAAATAGTGTAGTTGGCTCCAGATTGCTGCAGCCTTGTGCTAGCACTCTATGTGTTGATGCTTTGATAAATTTTTAGACGGGTTGGATTAGATACTGTACTCACGAAAATGTGCTGCTGCGGCAACAATTACAACAGGAAAAGATTTGTTACTGTGCCCTACTGATTCGCGCACGTTGGTTGATTTGACGACATCTTCGCCTTCAATAAAGATCTTCCGGCCAGGTGATGGCTATACTGGATGGGGAGCCGTCGCTATTCTGCCGCCAGCACCGTCTCGTACAACCATTGTGATGACGCACGGCTAGTCCCTGGACATCTTGTGTCTGAAGCCTGTGCCCCAGCCACGGCAGCCCCTTGACGATCTCCGTCTCGTATTTCCCAGAGCGCAGGCGCAACGGCATTTATTTTGGGCGCATTTATAACTTTTTTCCTTCTCTTTTATTTGAGTGGAGTGCTTTAACTTTTCGCTGCTCTGTGACTACGTGGCCCGGTCGACGTGAAAAGCCGAGCTAGTTGTGAGTAAACGGGAAGGTGGCGGTGAGGTGAGGGTGTGGGTGGTAGTGCGGTATATGATTTTCATTTGCCGAAAAATTGCGTGCACTCTGGTAGACCGAAGCACCCAGCTTTGGTCACTGTCGATATTTGCTCGTTATTCAATCGTTTGTTCCGGAGTTGCTAATCGAGTAGTAGTTACAGAGCTCTCGCAACCCTTTGGTGCTTCCTTCAATTGGACAATATCGCTCCGTGAAGTTGCTGCCCTATGAAGTGGAGTGAAACTATTTGATATGGATTATTTCTCGTGTCCTATTTGAATGTACACCATCATCCCCGTTGTCAACTAGCATTCTCCTGCCACCGTTCGGTGCATGTTGTTTGGTTATGCTGGATCGGTGCATACTTTTTAGTAGAATCCGGTGACTAATCAATTTTCACGGTTTTACTCTGCAGTTGAGTGCGTGTAACTTTGTGTGTGTGTGGTTTGTGTTCACGTTAGTGTAATAACAACAACCCATATCCTGTGCACAATCTATTTATTTTCCCGTTCTCCATACAACATGAAACAACCGTCGCCATCTATCGCGAAGCGTGACGAGGAGAAAGATGAAAAAGTGTGTACCTTTCGGTTATATAATGTTCAAAAAATTCATTGAATAATTGTTGTCCATTATCAGTTAGGCGCGCAAAAAAGTTGTTTTTTTCTTTTGTTTAGTTTAGTCCTGTGGTTTGCTGTGTACCCATCGATCGGCTTGGGTATCGTGTATGTAGAAAATAATAATTAAACATTGGAGACTAGGACCGCCTGCCGGTTGTAGGATACCGGATAACGGCAGAGGAACCAAAAGCAGAAAAAGAATTGCAAACATTTTATAATTGATCGATATCACCTCATCCTCTCGTTTCCCTTTCTTCCTTTATTTTTTTCTCTACTGTATCATCAGTTGTACCGCTGTATTTTCTTCCTCTTTATTTCCGAACAGAACACAATGCATATAAAGCGTGCCACAACCGAGAAATTGCGAGAAATATTTAGCAAATATGCTACTCAACAGCTCAATGGCGAGCCGCACATGACCAGCGAAGACTTCGTTAGGAGTTTCCTGGGACAATCGTACAATGAGGTTCGATCGCTGTTTCACTATAGCACATCTAGGCAACCGACAACTGCATTCAACCAGGCTGCTGCCAACTGTACTTTTTCAACCACTTTTAGGAATCGACGAATCTTGTCGCCGGCATTGCCGACACCAGCAAGGATGGGCTAATCTCGTTCGCAGAGTTTCAAGCGTTCGAGGGGTTACTGTGCACTCCGGACGCCCTGTACAAAACCGCCTTCCAGCTGTTCGACCGTAACGGCAATGGCTCGGTGACGTACAGTGAGTTTGTCGATGTGTTTAAAAAGACAGATCTGCACGCTAAAATCCCGTTCAAACTGGACGGCCCTTTCATACAGCTCTACTTCGGCAAGGACCGACGGCGGGTAATCAATTATGTCGAATTTAGCCAGTTCTTGCACGATTTCCACGAGGAGTGTGCGATGGAGGCGTTCCGTTTGAAGGACACCTCCGGCTCCGGGTTTATCTCGGCACTCGATTTTCAGGATATTATGGTGAATGTGAAAAAGCATCTGCTGACAAGTGAGGTCCGTGATAATCTGATAGCGGTGAGTGAACTGAGCGTGACCGCCACTCTGCGCGATTTTTGGCAACGAATTTATCCATCCATTATTCGTCGTTTTTTTTCTTTTTTTTTCTTCCTTTTGGCAGGTCACTGAAGGGCATAAAGTAAGCTTTCCCTACTTTATGGCATTTAATTCGCTGCTTAACAACATGGAGCTTATCAAACGTGTTTACCTGAACGCGACTAGTGGCAACCGATTGGAGCCCATCACCAAGGACGAGCTTCTACATTCGGCGCAAACGATGAGCCAAATCACTCCACTAGAGATCGACATCCTGTTCCAGCTGACTGGTGTGATCCACCAGAGTGGGTAGGCTTACGTTCTAGAGCGATTCGTCACGACTGGCGTGCGCTGTCTGAATATTGGACTTTTGGGATTCCGGGTAATCCTTTCGTTGTATGTGCTCTGTAAATCATTGTTTTTGTACAAACGTCTCCAAAATCCGTGATGCAGAAATGCAACAATGAATCGATGGTACCAAGCACTCCGTCTTCCGGTTCAACCATGACATTCTTCCTCCGTGTTCCGGAAATCCGGTAGTTTTCCGGTTCAGTCGTAACATTCTATGTTAACATTATATGCTTTTGTGTGACCCGTTGTTAACTATCATACAAGTATCTCACTTATTACTGTTTTATCGTTTATGGAATGATGGTTTTGGGTGTACCTTGTTGTGTCACTATATTCCGATAACGTTATACCGACTGAGTGTCATTTGGGCAGAAAAACGCATAACAGCTACAGGGTGGCAACGTGAAAGTGATACGCTTAAATTATGTCATAAAAATCAGAATTTTTTTCTCTCGTCTAGCTTTTTTAATAACATGTTACAGTAGTAAACTTACAATGTGGTTAGTTCAATTCAATTTTTTCACCTTTGTTTTTGAATATGGGCCGAAGTCGCTTTTCGAAAGCATCACACGCCGCACGCACGACTTCTTTCGGCATTTCATCCCAGATTTTGACTAAATGGTTCTTACAAGTGTCCAAACTCATATGCTGCTTAACTTTCCTAGCATGTATCCCCAGATATTAAAGTCGAGTGGCTTCAAAACGGAAAACGATGAGGGCCATTCAGAGAAACTAATGAAACATGGAAAACTTTGTTTGCACCATTTCTGAACAACCAATGTTGAATGCGCAGGTGCTGAATCGTGTTGAAAGCAAAAATCTTAATCTCCAAAAAGTTCCTTGGCACAAGGAAGCAAATGGCTTCTGATAACTTTTGAAAACAATATGTTGTGAGCAGCGTGCGTCTTCAGGAGCATCCGAGATCTGACAACCCTGTCGGCAATATTTTAGAGAGATAATCCATGAATCCTCTGCTTCTTAAAAAGACTGTATCCAAGATCCTTTTCGATTATGTTTTGCATGAAGGTGTAACTTATTTTCATATCTCGTGCCATTTTTCTTCCCGAGCGGATCGGATTTCGTCGAATACGCTCCTTCACCACTTTGATTACCGCTGAAGTCCGTGCAGCCCGTTTTTTCCCCGGGTTTCTTTTTGGGGACAACTGTATCAGTTTCCTTGAAACGTTTGATGGTCCTGTACACGAATAATCTGGTCAAGTTCAGATTTGACAGCTTCCTCTTTATCTGAATGTTTATGAGGTTTTGAAGATGCAAGATCTTGATTTGTTATCTATAAGAATCCATTACAATTTTCTGGTTAACGAACCACAAGCACTGACTTTATCACGTATGAATAAACTGTAAACATAGTACTTGTTCAAATAGTAAACAAATATCGGACCTATAGCTGTAAAAATTAAAACGATGGACACTAGAATGAGTGTATCACTTTCTCGTCTCGTCATCTTTCTCGAGTGTATCACTTTTTTTTCTGCCACCCTGTACATCTTACACGAGGCAATCGAAATTAAAACTAAATCGTTGAAATGTCACTACAACAGTTTTCCGTTTCTTCATTTCGTTTACGCTATAGACAGTAATTCCGCAGATAATTTGTCTTTCTTATTTCACTTGTCTTTTTAGTAAATTATCTTCTTCCCTTATCTTCTTTCTTTGGTTCACGGGCACTGGCATCGTCTTAAAAAAATACTCATGAAACATATAATTTATAAAATTCAACACTAACCCTTCAACATGTTGTACCGCTGAACATTGACTAACTTTCGCGATCAACCCATGCGCTAGAGCATCTATTTGGTGGCGACATAGCAAAACGAAAGATAAAAATAGGCAAGTTGCAATGATAGCGTCTCCTGTCATCGTTTTGTCTACCTTCCCAATAGCCCATTCAAGCTTACGATATACTGCGCGTATAACATTTTATTACTTTAGTTGTCGAGATTTTGGTTACTATGCTTAATCCTTCATTTGAGAACGAGTGTTGCGCTTTTTAAATCTATGCTTTGTAGATTTTTTGGGAGCTTTTTGGACGATTGATTTTTGCCATATTTGTATGCTTTGTTATTTACAACATGTTGCAACGTTTTAAACACATTTTATATAGTAGACCAAATATCTATGTAATTTTACCTTATATTTTCATTTTTTTCGTTTTATTGCGAAAAATACAAGACTCGTAAGTTTGCATCGTAATGTGCTAGTTCCCATAGTCCATTTCGTGATCTAGAGCATTGTATTGCATATTATTTGTTTGTTTTTCTTAGAGGAACAGTATAGCATACATGTGGTACATGTAACATACTGTCTCTCTAGCAAAGTTCCCCTACTGCGAAGGCATACATGTTTTGTTTGTGTCGTTTGCATGTGATTGAAAAATGTTGAACAGTTTTGCTCTGTGTTTTTTGCTTACCTATAGTTAGACTACTAACTAAATTAGCACAGCCGTTATTAGCCCAAGCCCAAGCCCCCAAGTTAGACACTACCTTTTGATTGTATGCTCTCTCTATATAGTTTGACGTCTTTTGTTAACATTGTTTTTATGTAAACTTTGATGTTTTGGAATAACCGCCACGGTTTTGCAGACGGATTGTGTACACGGACTTAAGTAACATCGCACCGGAACATTACATCAAAAACATAACACACCGATTGGCGGAGATTCGTGCAGTCGAGTCGCCCGCGGACCGGTCGTTCGTGATACAGATGCTCGAGAGCACGTATCGCTTCACACTTGGCTCAGTAGCTGGTGGTAGGTGATGGTATAAACACTGGATCAACTAGAACCATTGAACGTTTCATATTTTTCTGTTGATAATTTCAGCCGTCGGTGCCACGGCCGTCTATCCTATCGATTTGGTTAAAACGCGAATGCAAAATCAGCGAACTGGTTCCTTCATTGGTGAGGTTGCTTACCGCAATTCTTGGGACTGCTGCAAAAAGGTGAGTCTAGGGACTCCTTTGGCTCTGACGTACCGTACTTTTCCTATTTGTTACCGTACGTTTCCTGATAATCTGGCGTGCCAACTTTTTTGCCATTTGATTTACTCGGCAGGTGATCCGCCACGAAGGGGTTTTGGGATTGTACCGTGGGTTGGTACCACAGCTAATGGGGGTCGCTCCAGAGAAAGCTATCAAGTTAACGGTTAACGATCTAGTGCGCGATAAGTTGACGGACAAGCAGGGAAACATACCCACTTGGGGCGAAGTGCTGGCTGGTGGCTGTGTAAGTGTTCTCTGGTTTGAAATAAGTATAATTTTAGTTGAAATTTGATATTTTCATTTAAGCATTTATCGCACAGCGCACTGATACTACTGTTGCATTATTTCTTTTTTCCTCTTTTATTGTTTAAGGCTGGTGCTTCTCAAGTCATATTCACTAATCCCTTAGAAATTGTCAAAATACGGTTGCAAGTTGCCGGAGAGATTGCAGGCGGTGCGAAGGTGCGCGCGTTGAGTGTGGTGCGTGAGCTTGGTCTGTTTGGGCTCTATAAGGGTGCCCGAGCCTGTCTGCTGCGTGATGTACCATTCTCGGCTATCTACTTTCCGATGTATGCCCATACTAAGGCTGTGTTCGCCGACGACGAGGGTTACAATCATCCTTTGACGTTGCTGGCAGCAGGCGCTAT
The DNA here is from genome assembly GCF_943735745.2 of Anopheles bellator. Taxonomy (NCBI): domain Eukaryota; kingdom Metazoa; phylum Arthropoda; class Insecta; order Diptera; family Culicidae; genus Anopheles; species Anopheles bellator. The sequence goes on from NC_071287.1 coordinate 1,222,058, forward strand.
CGCCGGTATACCGGCCGCGTCACTCGTGACACCAGCGGATGTGATCAAAACAAGGCTTCAGGTTGTAGCACGGACCGGTCAGACGACCTACACCGGCGTGATGGACGCAGTTCGGAAGATTATGGCCGAAGAAGGTCCACGTGCTTTCTGGAAGGGTACCGTTGGTAGGTAGTAGCGCCGAATTCTTACTATTGGTTTGTTGTCGTAACGATTGTTCTTTTTTTGTCCAACACCTATCTTTCAGCGCGCGTATTTCGCTCATCACCCCAGTTCGGTGTCACGCTCGTCACCTACGAGTTACTGCAACGCATGCTGTACGTTGATTTCGGTGGTTCCAGGCCAGCCGGGTCCGACGTTGCGAAAGCGAAGATTAGTCTGGAGCGCGTAAATCCGGATCACATTGGGGGCTATCAGGCGGCTCTACCAATGCTGAATGGTATCGAGACCAAATTTGGACTCAGCTTGCCTCGCTTCAAGCGCCAAGGTTCATGATAAACGTAGCTTGAAGCAACGTTTTCCGTAGCTTAACGTTCCGATCATGAACACCACACACTACCGGGTTGGAACAGTCTATAGCCTAAAGGACGTCTATTTTGAAATGACTTATCCCCAACCCCTCATATTTTCCCTATCATGCTACCTATCTAAGCGCAAAGCTAACACCACTAGGACATTACCGATGAATTTAACTCACTCGCGTAGCGCAGCACTAATTCACATATAACTTCGCAAATTGGACATTTTAACGGTGTGGTGTTCATTGGGGACAGGAAAAGTGCAATTGTTATATCCGTTTTGGTATAGTTTTCCAGGTCTTTGCTTCATGTGGATAGTGATTTATTCTTAGACTCGAAGTTATGGTTTCATGCGTAATTATTAATAGTTACTCATTTGATACTCATAGTTTGATCGTGCCTCGGCTGAAATGTAAGCGCCCTGCGTAAATGCAAGCGATGCAATCGATGCAGGGAGAAACGCGAATGGATAATGAAATGTATAAATTCATATTGTCCTTCACAAACAAAACACGGTTAGTATGAACAAAAAACAAAAACAAACCAATGCAGCGTATGGACAAAATAAAAACCAAAGTAACCTCACCGCTAAGCAGCCCGATGCGTAGATAAATAAAGACACTAACAAACGAACACAAGAAAATGGATGCAACAGCATAGTTCAGTGTTTTCTTTCACAATGGCTGTGTAAGTGCTTTTGATGCGATTTTCGAACGATGCGAGTCGTGAGTTGAGTTTTATTGAACGTAGACAACCGAGTTGATAGAAGAGAAAGAAAGCAGCAGCACTCACTCTATGTTGCTATTGGATTGGTTTGAATAACAGGTTCTAGTTTGATGTTTTACAAAATGTCTCTAAAACCACCAATCGCCGGACTCTTTGAGAGTGATTACAACAACGGAAACCTGTCGATGCATAACTACTCTTTTAAGACGTCGTTCATCCACAGTAGGCTAACAATAATTTATCTTTGGGCGCAGTCAACCGCTTCAATGAAACTAGCGTCTGGCATGAGAAGTACAGGGCGAACTTCTAGAAAGCGATACAAAAGGAAATTATTGAGATGGAAAAATATAGGTTAGTTCGGTTCCATTGCTCAGGTCCGGTTGACTGAATTTACTAAGCTCGCCGCTGCAACCCCAGATTGGGCGTATAAAATGTAGACCATTGGAGACCCTCACGTCTCAATATCGTGTACAGCTCTTGTAGACAAGTTGTGCCCTGCTCGGCCGTTCTTCAGCGACTTTCGGCTTCCTAGTGCAGATCAGTAAGAACTTTTGCCCGTGGTTGATTGAATCACAACGCCGGTCATGATGCGGAGCGATCGGTGGAAAGATATTCTTGCGGTTGGCTTTCTCGTCTTGACTCCCATTTTGGCTAACGGCTCGATGCTCGACAGACTGACGCTGGAGGGGAACGACTTGCTTAGTACGTGCCTTGCTCAGAAGAGCTCGCGATGGGAGTGTTTGAAAAACGAAAGCCTCGCGACGATTAATCATCTTGCGTATGTTCCGTGTATCAACGTGCTGGATGGCATCAACCTAGTGCGTGCCGATATCCTACGGTCATCCGGTGACGCTATGGCCAAGTAAGGAAAGACCTACCGTATCCGTTGACGATTTTTTTTCACCATTCGATCTACTTTTCCAACCACAGTGAACAATTGGCAGGTACGGCCGACGACGAGGCCCAGCGATCTGCCGCACAATCGTGGACCAACGCGGTCGTGGGTGCTCTGCGGCGGCTCTTCCATACGCATGTCCTAGAGATTGACCTGCCGAACTCGATGGGTCCAGTGTTCGCCTCTCAACGCCAGCAGCAACAGCACGCTGATCAGTCACCGGTACTCGTTATACGTTTTGTCGGAAGGCCCTCCTCCGCATCCTATGAATCGTGGCGTGTTGAAGGTATGCAATTAAAGCCCTCCGTAGTACGCGCATTTGGCCCTCTCTCTAACCGCTACATATATACTACGTCATCGTCAAAATACCAGGACGTCACAGACGCCGCCAGCAGATGATACCGATGATGATATTCGGTGTGACCGTGTTCGGTATGTTCATTGTGCCGATTGCGTTCCAGTTCCTCACAGCGCTCAGCGGTAAAGCGTTCCTAATGGCTAAACTGGCCTTGTTGCTCGCGTCCATCAATGGCCTTAAACGGGTAAGCTAGCACGCTGTAAGTTCAGAACGTGTGACTGTACCGGGTGAGCGCTCGTATGTCCGTTCGCTTTTCGTTAGTAATCGGGCCTTTCTATTTCGTGTGGGTGCGTACATATGCAATAGGTTGCATCGACCGGGGTGCACTACGGATTGTACCATGCCGTGGACGGCTATCCAACACCACACCACGGAGCGGCGGTTCCGGGCCACCGTGTGCCTTTCGGTCCTGGTCCACTACTGTACGATCGAGCCGAAGCGTATGCCGAAGGCCCACGGAATGGTGACCTTGCATTGTAGTAGTATCAGATTACCTTCCTTTTCCTTTTTTCCTCCCGAATCGAGCATTTCGTGCATATGGGGGTGCGAAACAGGAGAAGAGTAGTACGGTTAGTGGGTAAAGCTACACGTAGCGCCCAATGCTTTCTGGAGTGATTAAAACACTGGATGCATTATTTATTGCGTTCATTTGTATGTAGCGGCCACCTCCTTTTCTTCCCTTCGTGGGACCTCTATATAGGCGTATACGCGCACGCAGGAGTAGTATATTTGGCACAGACATTAAATTGGTTTTTGGCTACGATAGGTTTGTGACCGCTGTGAGTTATGATGTCCAAGCGCTCTAACGCCCATAAAAGGCGGACGGTAGCCGTAAAACTGAAATTAAATGGCAAACTTTCGGTGCCGGAAATAGTCGCAGCATCAGTTACGCAGCCGAGTGGAATGTTCGAACGAACGTAAGTGGTGTGTGTACTACCAACTCTACCACACACATTTTGGATAGCCTGCACGATTTGAATCAATAAATAAGTGGAATATTATTAGCTTCCCGTTCATTTTTTTGTAGCTTACTTGCTTTTCCTCTGAAGTTCCCCGCTGAAAACATCTGGCAAAGTCAGTTTGCCAAGCCGTGGAAACGGTGAAATTCGATCTTCAAATGCCCAGCCGAGGGAAAGCATCCTTGCGACGGTTTTTTTTGGAACGGCTCTCCACGACTCTTCCAAGGCTCTGGGCTACGATTTGTTGATGAGACACTGGGAAGATGCTGCATGCTGCTGGGTTTTTCCCGCCGTACCGATCTGTGTAGCACATGATTGAAAATTCCTACCTGGCTGCTCACCGAGAGAAATCTAATCGCTCTGTCGCTCATTGTTCGAATCGAGATTTAGGGTTTGGGTGGTATAATTTTGAACCAACACCTCCCCCCACCCAGACTGCTTACTTCCAGGGATCCTGATTCCCTTTGAATTGTGAAACTTTCGCATCTTTCGCAGAATCGGAAGAGGCAGATCCAAGAAAGTGGCAAGTGGAGTTAGATTTTCGTTAAGCTGCACCTTCCTCGTTAGTCCTGCTTCAATGGGAGCATACGTCAATTCCCTTGGATAGCGTGGTAGTATGTGCCCGACGAAGGACGAAAAGAGCGCTCGTGCGCCCAAGCACGAACGGACCAACGAACGAATGGGACGAACCGAATGGGACCGATGTAAACCGAGAAACTGAAGCGTACGAAGGACGAGGAGGCAAAGCACTTGAGTATTCGGCTGCAAAGATAAGCCCTTGGCTCAAGACGGAACCGATTTGGTAAGGCGCGTGAGAGGGCCTGGGCATTCGTAATCGGGATGAATATGATTCGAACGCGTGTTGGGCGCTACGGGCGAGGCGGGTGGTGGGATGAATAAGGGAGGTTCAACGAAAAAGCTGAAGTTTCGGGTCGGCAAGTCGGCGGCAAACGAAACTAGCGCCGGCTTTCGACCTTTAAAACGAGCTCAACCGTCGCCGGAGATTCGCATTCCGCTCCGCTGGATGTTGGTAGCACCTTCGCTCGACAGCAGCACGGTTACTACTGCCGCTAGTGCAGCACGTGGTGTGTGTTTGTGTGTGCGTGTACCTAGTGAACCCAGGGTAGGCTAAAACTGGCTCAAAGCTACTATTAAATTACTGGCTCACATGGACCAGTGCTCTCCAAGGACGGCTCGTGTTCGAATCTCCCCCGTTTTCGTTTGCAGTGCTTGCTAGGAAACGACTCGGAGTCCCCTGTGCGTTCCTGTGTGTTACTATTACGATCCTTGTAAGGTGAAATGTACCACCACGACCGAGAACCACCTGTTAGAGTAGAGAGGTGGTCAACCGATCGCTAATGTATTTCGCTTTTAGGCACCGCAAAGGCAAATGAGCGGTAAATTCAATTCAAACGTTCAACGTAAGGTGCAATCCCTTACATGCTCTTCAACAGCTCTTTAATCATTTCGTTAATCGTCGAAACATTTCCTAGAAAAAGTGTCAGACTCGCGCAGTTTGAAAGTAGACTGCAACCGTTTCAGGCTCTAAAGGATTTACCGCGGGGCTGTAGAAAACAGAAATTTAATTATCTCTCACTTCGCTACCTAGCTAACTCGTGACAATCTAACAATCAACTCTAACGGCGACCAAAGATACAATTTAATTCAACCAACCTGTCCCCCCTTTTTTCAGCATGGCAACGCGTGGTGTGATGTTACTGGCATTCCAGGTCCTCCTACTATGCTTCTTGGCACAGGTAGTATCTTTGGTAGTGATTGACACATATTATATAAGAGCTAAACTTTATATGAATTTAAAAAAATAATTACAATATTACCCAATGGCTTGCTAGCTGCCGATCGGCTGAGGTGCGTGTTCGGAGTGCTTTTTGCGTACCTGTTACGCGTAGCTTGCATAGGACAGTCGATTTGCTTTTCAATTAAGGAAACGATTGTAACCGGAGGTTACAGAGTTATAAGTTTGAACCACCCGCCTATAGGAGGGGTTGTTGCAGACGGGGACGGAAGCTGGGGTTTCCAGTAAACATGAACCACCAAGGTACACCCCAAACGTGTTCGAACTGTCGAACTGTTCGAACAAAAGTCATTACGAATGGAATATGAATTTCGATTTTGCCGCTGGAGTTCTCTGTGGCTTGCTTGCCCTTTACCCCTCTTCATCGTCCTTTAGCCGGTTTCCTGCTTTCCTTTCGCTTTCGCTTTGAAGAAAATGAAATCACCACAGGATTGTGCCGGTGCCTGCCGGTTAGCATCTTCCTTGGAAATTCTTGGACAATTGGCTTGCTCGGTGTCAGTGCGATTGAAATTTTATGCTGAGTGATACTCGGCTGTGAAATACGTATTTGGTCGCTGGCGTTTTTCAATTTTATTTGGGAGAGTGCAAAGTTTTAAACCGGAAAGTGTCGGAGCCAGCGGCTCCGAGCGAGCCGGTAATGAGGAAAAGTTTTTCTATTTCGTTCCTGACCGTCCCTCGGCCGGTTAGTCAGAGGCGAGAGCTTATTAATTTTTTTAACGATCGATACCGTTGAAAATGTTTGTTGAAATGTTGTCCGGCCGGTGCGTCCTGCTGAAGCGCATCTAGCAAGGCGTAAGCTTTCAACGTTGATAGGGGTCACGCTCCAACCGGCACCGGCAATCGGCAATTTTGAGCTCGGACCGCTGACGAAAGAATAATTATTTACAGCACCACAGCCTCAATGTGGATCCAATTAAACATTACTGTGTCTTCCCTCTACTGCTGTTCTTGTGCCACCTACCCACCAGGCTTGGAACACGGAGCGAGGTTCGTTTGAACTGGAGTCGCAGCGGGAGTCGCTGAAAAATGTTCATCTGGTTACTGGTAAGTAAACGGAAACGGCACGGACTTTGCCTGGAAGAAGAGTTACGTGCTGTGGTAGCGTAGATCTACAAAACAGGACATCCAGAGTGGGTGTCCCTGGGAGGAGATGTCACATCACCGACAAACGTTACGCATTCGGCGCACGGTCCAACGGGAAGCGTGGCGATGGAGGACTTGAGCTACTTGTCGAGGACTTTCGACGACAAGCTTTCGTTTTTCTGTCAATGACAGAGTAAATCCTTGCTCCTGATACCCCCCCTGATACCGCCGAAGTGGCTGGCAGGCGGGTAGATCTAATAGATGTTTTCGATATGCTTTATTTCCATTCCCCGCATTCGTCGTCGTAATCCTGGCGTGTCCTCCCTACAAGACTGCATGCACGTTACGTCAGAGGAGGGCGAGTATTCCTTTGTGAAGCTGCCGCCTACGCGCACGATTTCCAAACAGCCCTGGCTGAACAGCCTGGAAGGTTCACCGCAGCAGCCGAATGGGGCGCCGGATGTGGCGACTGAGTCATCGGCTGCTCCCGCCACCGTTTGCGGTATCTACTTCGTAGCCGACCCGGATCAGGTGATTGAGGTGACAATGAGGCAGATGAACGTGGAGTGCGCCACCGGTGGGCTGATGGCGTTCGTCGATGGTTGGGAGCTGAACGGGCAGTACTTCCCCGGTGAGTGGGAACATGAGAAACGGCTCGATCTGCGTGTCCAGGAGTTTTGCGTCGAGCCGGGCGCAGAACCGTGGCCGGCCAAGTCCTCGTCCAATGCCTGGGTGTTCCGGTCGAGCCAGAACGCTGCGCTGATACAATACCGCGTACCCGTCCGTGGATCGTTCGTATTGTCAGCAAGATTCCTGCATAATGCTAGACGTACGTATAGAGCTCCGCATCCGGGTCCTGCGCATCATGGTTTAACCGAGTCTGCTCTTGGGTTTGCAGCGTGCAATATAATGGCTGAGGGGCTCGCTCCATACTATATGCTGCGTAACTACGGCCAACGTCGTAACTGCACGCTTACGGCCCTCTTCCCGGCGGTCGTGTCCGTGGTTGCGTTGGAGACGGGTCCGATCGATGGGATGGTTCGTTACGTATGTAGTCTGGGCATACCTTACGTCTGGGTCGCGCCAAGGCTAATCTGAACACATGCTCTGCACTTCCTTTCCCAATAGTGTGACCGTGTTCCTCGCCCTACCGATAAGCTCGAGATCGGTGGTTCAGCCGGTCTGGATCCGCACAACATGCTGAAGGCAACCACTCTGTGTGGCCACAGCGGAGGCCGCATGGATCTGGAGCAGAGCATCCTCTGTGGTACAACCTCCGTACGGCTGATATCCAGTGGCCATTACAACAATCAAGCGATGGTTACCATGCGCTTGGCGGAAGACGCGGATCTCCGGCTGACTACCATCATGTGCGAGATGTAGAGCCACTCTGCAACACCCAATGGAAGAGCCGATGGACGAACGGAACAGATGTCACTTCAGCAGGAATTCATGGAGAGACAAAACCGACAGCAAAAGCTATACAAGTTTCCCCCATACCATGAAACGAAAAGGAAAACTATATAAAACCATTTTCACAGAACAGTGTCACCCTCTTGAAGCAAAAACAAAATATTAAGATTAAGAAGATAATTGAGTAACAAAATTACCGAAGCAAAACAAAACAAACAAAACGAAATGCTTATAGATACGGATTGGAGTCACATTGTAAGCCGATGGAAAAATAAGTGTAAACACTTCACATCGGTCAATGGACAATGCACGAATGAAACGAATTCCGCCACTGCGAGGACATTCCGGGCTGGACCGACCGACCTACCTACTTACCACAATTTAAACACAATTTAAAAACTATTTGATAGAAGCATAAGTCAGAGGTACTCAGACGGAGACAGCGTGTAAGAGCAGGAATGATCATCAACAAAATGGCAAATTAAGAAACAGAAGAGATAGGAGAGAAAGAAACATGATATAGAAGACACAACAGGGAAGTTGAGATCGATGGAGAAAACGAACAAAAAACCACCAAACCAAGAATCGTTCAAACAAGCAAACCGGGAAACACAATCAACAATTCGCACTCAAAAATCCTAAAACTAAATGTAAAAACTTGACTACCTGCCACATCTGATGCATAATTAGCAGGCGTCAAAACAACTGTGGCATGCGGTAGTACGGTACTTATAGAAACACAACACTACTTATAAAAAAAGATGTATATGCGTGTACAACGCTTGGTTGATGGTTTTTATTATGTGTGTTTGTTTGTCCTGCAAAGATTGAGCTTGAATAAATTTAGGCTTGGCCATAGTATTGTTTCATTTTGGTTTCGTTTCTGGCGAGTGGTTTGAGTTTAACAAGAACATCTGGTTGCATCTGGTAAAAAATAAAAGAAAAATAAATACTCGACCGTAATCATTGATGCGAGACCATCAGGTTATTTATTGACAACTCTTTCTCGTTTGGCGAACGGTTTGGGGCGCATTCAAGTGCTACGCAGCGCTTGACTCAATGAGAGATTGCGACTGAATGACTGTTACGACTATCACTACTAACTACTTCGCCTTACTGCTTCTTCGTTACAATTCATTACGTTCTAGATTGCTTCCCGGGCACAGCAGGTTATCGAAAGGGAAATATGGGGTTGAAATGAAAAACAAACAAACCAAAGATAAAACATGTTTACAATAAAGCTGCTTACTAGTGGGAGGAAGAAAACACTGAAATGCGCTTTAATAGCGGTAAAATATGTTGGGGAAAACGTTTAAAACGGGGCGCTGTAAGTGTACACAATTACTTGGGACCTTGGGCCTTGTTTTGACCAACCTAAACCTGGAAAGCGTTCAAAATGGTGGTGGCTTGCACTGGATAATAGAACCCTAATTGTTTAGCTTTTCTTTTCCGGAGACTTTCCGTGCCAGACCATCGGATGGAGGCCGGATTACCATTTCAGTCCTCAAGGGTGACGTTTTTGAAAAGATACGACATCGATTCCTTGTTGTGTATGCGACGGATTGCCTCCGCCAGCAAAATACTGATATCGATCGTTTTGATCTTGTGACACTGCATCTTCTGGATCTCGTGCGGTATGGTGTTCGTCACCACGACGATGTCGATGGCCGAGTTCTCAATCAGGCGCGGTGCATCCTGGCTCAACAGCCCGTGCGTCGCCAAGACGTAGATCTTGTACGCTCCCCGGTCCTTGAGCACCTCGGCCGCCGCCACGAACGACTGCACGTCGTCGATCATGTCGTCCACCATTATAGCTATGCGGCCCCCCACATCACCGACCACATTTATCGGCGGCTTCTCCTTAGCCGGGTGGATGGGCACGCCACCCGACACATCCATCGTGCGTGACTTCGGCAGCGTGGGAGGCGAATTACGACCGTCCACCTCATCAGCCTCTGACTCCTTTTGTTCACCGTGGATGACAGCAATGCCTAGCCGTAACCGCTCAGCATACGAGGTCGCCTTCTTGGCCGAACCCGGGTTGCGCGCGACAATCACCGAGTTACGGTAGTCAGGGATGCTTTCCTGGATGTACTGCAGCAAAAACGGGGACGCCCGCAGGTTGTCGACCGGGCAGTCGAAGAAACCCTGGATCTCTTTCTGGTGTAAGTCCATGGTGATGATGTGCGACAGACCCGAGGTGCACATCATTTTCGCCAGCAACTTCGATACAATGCATCCCCTTTTGCGCATCTTGCACTGTTTCGAGTACGGTAGATACGGTATGACGCCGACGATCGACTTAGCCGAAGACGTTTTGCACGCATACGCCATGATCAGCAACTCCATAATGTTGTTATTGACGTCTCTACGAGCGATACGGATAGTGGATAGTAAGCTGAGGTTCTTTAAAGGATACGCTTTGCTCCGCACTTACTTTGTACCGGTCTGTATGATGTAGATGTCCTTGCCACGCACCGAATCGCCGATTTCCACCATCGATTCGCGATTCGTTTTATGGTAAACGGCGCACCCACCGTTCGCCACACCGAGACGGCTGTGTCCGCGATGAGCAAGCAGGTGTGTTGGTGTCGTAGATCCAAGGAAAGGAAACGAAAAAGAAAAACCATGAGAACGGTTGCGGAACGCGATAGGTAGACGGTGTTTGCTCAATGGTTTCGGGTCGCGAGTAGGCAAAGGCAACGGAAAATGGTGTTCCGAACACAACCCATGTTGGATCGATAGCTGTCTCTCGCCTGTGAAGGAGCACCCTTCTGCACCAAAGACCGTGGTCTTGGGTGTCTACTCTAGTGTTTGTGCAAACTTCCCGTTGTTCCTGCTACAGGTAGGTCCACGAAAGATATTCTTTTTCACTTGGTTATTCAACAAAAACGGTCCAATATATTTCGGACAGTGGTCTAAAAATATTAAGCCGTGTTTGTTTTATAGCCAAATGGAAAACAATATTTTTCGTAGACCACCCGGTAGAGCTACGTACTTGGCAATGAGGTTGGCCAGATCCGGATGCGAATTGCCGTTGATGATGACGATGTCTGACGTCGCCGGTGCGTCCATCTTATCGATCTTCAGCTGCTTCGCCGGGCGGATACTCCCGAATCTGTGAATCGAAAATTATCAGATTATTAACTACACTCGTGGGACCAGCTCTAACCGCTACTGTGAAGGGTTCGTTAAAATTGTATTAGTTTTGAGCGATGCATCCGTGGAGGTGTGTGGTGGTGCCTACTAGTGTAAGACAGTAGCACGCCCGCACCACCAGACCATTGCAATGCAGAGTCGCGCGCCTACCAACATGTTACAAACCCATTAAAAACATAAACAACAACACGCAACTTCACTCGTTGTCATTTTGATAGCTTCTTGCTTTATACACAGAGTTAATACTGACAGCCATCGCCATGCAGTTTTAGTTGTGTTTTACGTTTCCAATGGGTTTTAATTAGCTTGGCTGGCCGACGACTCGGCGTCCCCTAAAGCAAATGTGCGGATGGTGCCAGTGAGCAATTGGCTTTGGGGTGAATGGGAGTTTGTCATTAGTAGCAAGCATTAGATGTTTTAGAGAGATAAAAGTGAGAAGATTGAGAAGTTAGAAATTAACAGGAGAGACACGATCAGGATTCGTAAAAGCCCGCAATCCACCTACCAAAACCGCAAACACCCCGCAAAAACCGATTAACTACGCGTGTTAATCAATGGACCAAGGGACCAAGCGCTAGTAAAGCTTTTGGGAGCGTTTTGGAGAGCGAAAAGGAATATGAGCCACCCTCCACCCTACCCTCGTGAGATCAGGTTTCCCCATCGGCGGGGGAGGCACGGGACAAGGAAGCGGCTAGGAGTTGTAGGTTAAAAAACAATACGTTAAAATCAACAATTACTTATTGTGGCTCAGAAGCATCGTAAATGTTTTTAGACCGTGGTGGTGATACACTACACGCGCAGATAATCAGAAACAAAAAAACATAAAAATATGTTCTCGTGTATGTGTTTATGTGTGGTGGAGGACAGGTAGATCCAGTAACGGGCACCGTGAAGAGCACCACGCCACGCGGAGAATATACTCTCTATGTACGGCGGAACTATGCGGGGGGGGCGCCCGATCGGGTCGACGGGGCGAGCGCCGCCAAACAGTCCGAGTCGTGTAGTGGTGGTGCTGTGGTGAGTTTTAGCAATCACAATAAGTACACACGGTAGCGGACTGTTAACGTAGACGGAAGAAGACCACGGGCGCTCTTCGGCTGGATGATCACGCGAGCGGCGACGGTTCGCTTCGGTTTTGGGCTTTCTGTTTTCGGTTTGGCGACCTTTTGCCTTTGTTTTTCTAACATAGCAGTACGGCTACTGGTGAACGAAACGGTGAACGGGTTTCAAACTAATGTCACGCATCACGATATTGGACGAGACAGAACGAAAGAGAAAGATAATAAAAGATATGAGTGAGGTGAGTGCACAAATGCATGTGTGTGAGAGAGAGAGAAGGAATCGTAGAGAAAGAAGAGAGGCTCCGCGGCTGCCTGGTGTGTTCCTGAATTGATTGTGGTACCTAATTGCGGCTCTAGAACTCTATTACTTTTCAATGGAAATTGGATTGCACAGAGCGACTGAAGATCGCTCACTCGCGGTCCAGGAACGAGCGTGGTACGGACACGGTTCAGGGGAAGAGACGACACGAGACGGTGGCACTAGCACGCAGTAAATGATTACGCGGACCGATACCAGGTTGATTGTCACACAGTTATCGCCACTGAAGCCCTTCTTCTTTTTTTACTGAACAGCGCCAACGGGTGGCAGCTGTACTGGCGCTGTTACTGCTACTGCTGCCGCTGCCACTGCTGACCGCAAGCACTGGTTCACACGATACACTGTTGCAACACATACTGCCTGCGTGGGCCGCGACACCAATAAAGTGGAACCACAGTTGCTGGATAACCGAGGTTCATGCTCTAACGAGCGCAACCAAACAGCACCATCCCTTACCCGTCGACGATGGCTGTGTTTGTGTGCAAGAAAGACCGATAACACCAAACCTCCTTCCCCGGTGCGAGAAATTGGCCTTCAGCGACTGCGCGATGACTCGCGGTTTAAAGTCGGTTCCTCGATATCTTTGCTAGCAAAAGTCTACACAATACAGACTTTCCATTTCGAAGCCATGCACGCGACGTAAACAAATGCTGCTGTCATTACCAATACCGCTGCATGGCCGTGGCTGACAGCCATCGCCATCACATAAACTTCATACAAAAGAAAAGGAAAGCCCTTTTTTTAAATTTCATCCTGTTTCTTCCCCCCCGGCGGGGTCCTCTGCAATGTGTCATCGCCCTTTATTTAATAT